>NW_015386752.1:187145-213339 GCF_001527695.2 Protobothrops mucrosquamatus
GAGGAGGAGGAGGAGGAGGAGGAGGAGGAGGAGGAGGAGGAGACGACAATCATTCTGACCTGCTTGGAAGAATCAGTTCATCCATAAAGCTGCATAGCTGTAGTTTTATCCAGAAAAGATTTTAGAGAATCTGCTGTATTACTTTAATTTCTTACATAGTAAGGAATTGTTGTGCTTATTCTTTATCTCCTTCTATTTTTGAGATTGTCTTTATGCTATTTTCAAAGTTTCCTGATTGTAAGAAAGAGCCTGTGCCTATAAGAGAAGAGTTTACAATAACTTCTGAGTGCTAATGGAGAATGAAAGCTAATGAATTTCAAAGTATAAAATTCATCATCATTTTAGTTGCCACAGTTCAGACACTCACTTTGTTACATTGACTTTATCAAAGCTTAGGTATCACAGATCAAGATCAAGGGAATAGCAGCTGAAAGTCTAGTTTATCTATTGACCATCATTGGTATTCATATCTTGTCCATATTTTTGAAATGATTCATTAGCTCAGGATTCACAATACACACAATTATTTTTTCCAGTCTAGCAAGTTGATAGCATTAATTGCTAAACATTTGTGCCTTTTGGGGGGATGGTCTTTATGGATTCACCGATAACACGTTTATCAAAAGAAGGTTATTTTGTAAATGCTGTAATGTATGTACACAACTTTTTACCATTGCTATATAAAAAAAACTACCAATATTTCCAGTTTGTGTGTTTAATTGGATGGCATGACTGGCTGGAAGAGAAAATAACCTACTTATTTCCTAATAAATCAATTCATTATATAGTGTAAACACTATTAAAAAATCACTGCATTTTAGCAGGACAGATCTGCTTTATTGTTGCTGCTTTCCTTTAAGGAGTATGTTTTACTGTTAATTGCTGCAGTAATTATAATTTGTTACTTTTTTCTGTTGTATTCTTTTCATTTTTAATTTAATTTAATTTAATTTAATAATTTAATTTATATACCGCCCTTCTCCCGTAGGACTCAGGGCGGTGCACAGCATATTAAAACAGACAAACAAAATACATCAAAAAAACAAAAAAACCCCATAAAACCAAATTAAAAGCCAAATATTGGAAGCTGTGTGTCAATTAAAATTTTCTTAAAATCATCCCTACCTAAAATCCTCCCTAGGTCAGGCCCGCTTGCTGGAAAAGCCATGTCTTGAGGGCGCGGCGGAAAGTAAGGAGATCCGGAATCATCCGGATCTCGNACCAGTGCAGCTCGCGCAGCAGCGGTGTCACATGGGAGCGACGAGTCCCTCCCAACACCGCCCGCGCGGCCGCATTCTGGACCAGTTGAAGTCTCCGGGTGCTCCTCAGAGGGAGCCCCATGTAGAGAGCATTACAGTAGTCCAGGCGAGAGGTGACGAGAGCGTGAGTGACCGTGCGCAAGGCGTCCCGGTCCAGAAAGCACTTTTTATGCATAATTTTGTATATATCTGCATTATAAGTGTCTTTGTGTTTGGCCTCTTTTTTCTAAAAAAAGCATTTTTTTTAAAAAAAGAGTATTTTTCATATACTTGGGGCAAAAATCTACTATTGCCTGTGTAGACCTCTGTTACACAATGATGTATTTTCCTCCCCTTTTTTCTCATGCCAGCCCTTCCCCTACAGTGACCCAGAATGTACTCAGTAGTCTTCCTGTATTTTGGAGCAGAGTCTGCATGAATGTTGCAAGAAAAGCTCATTTCTTTGTCCAACTGATGGAAGCTGTAGATGTGACTCCATAGAGAATTCTCCCATATGAAAAACCAACAGGCTCAGCATGAAGTATGATAACATGTTATAGATGTAGAGGCTCCTTCATTTGAAAGTTCAACTCTTTGAGAGAAACTTTATGAAGTTTATTGCTGCCTAAGGTAAGTTTCCAGGAAATATATTCTCAAGAAAAAATTTCCCTGCCACAAATTATCATGAAAGACTTGCAGTGATTTCTTCCTCAACTTCCTGTGTTAGACTTGTTATTCTAGTCAAATGTTATTGTGCTCAAGATAATAAAGCTTGAAATATACTGATCATCATATATTTTACATTTCTGAAATAAATCAGGAAACATAATTTAGAATTGGTGAAGAGGTAGGGGCTGGGGCAAAGCACAGATGTTCATTACCAGATTTAATTTTATTTTTTACTGATCAGCAGGTACTCTGTGAACCAGTTCTGAAATAAGTTATCAGTCATTTTTAAAGAGGTGTTAAGAATGTCTTTTTCCGGGGGGCATTATTTCTGCTTAATTCAGTACTTACTGTACATTGAGTCATTAACCTTTTCCTTGTTTCTTTTTTGAGTTACAATGGTCTACTGAAACTTCTAGCTATGCATTGGAATACCAGCTATGTACTGATTTGTGCTCAGTAGTAAGCAATTATTTTGAGAATCCTGAAAAGGAAGTAGGACAAGTGATTAACACAGATGTAGGCCTGCTTTCAACTTCAGCTCCCATCAGCCATAGCCTAAAGGATTAAAAAATATACTAGATTTCTAGAAGGATCTAGATTGCCAACCCGCTCAGTAAAATATTATATTGTTGCTGAACTGCTGAACTCAATGTAAGAGCTACACAAAAGGCAAAGCTGAAAGGCACTGAAGCTTCAATCTGGTAGATAGGTATGCTCGTCCTGTTTATTTCAGAAGTCAATTCTATAGTGAGTAGTCAAATACTTCAGGGGAACTTGCAAGCACATAAGAAGGCCAAAAATTCCAGTTGTTTATCACAACATCTAAGGCTCATAAATGTATTGCTTTTGAATGACAAAATTCCATCTGATGATCATAGCTAAGAGCATCAGGGATTTCTCTTCTGTTCCTTAGTAGACAGTAGAACCTATTCTAAGAGAATCTATACATTTAATTTAAAATGGCTATAAAAATGTATGTACATGGGACTTACATCCTACTGCATCAGCAGCTGTTAACTCAGACATTACCAAATATATAATCACTTTGAAAGGCAGAAACTAATTAACTGACAGGAATCATCAAAAGCTCAAAAGAAATCAAGTTGATGAGCATATCAGACAGGGCCTTTTATGTGCAAGATCAACAAAAAAGAAGTTGTCTCTCTCCCTAGTCAGTTTTAAACTCATGACTGAAAAAACAATAATTAACTGGACCTTTTAAATAAATCATTATTATTTTATGGAATGTTTTACTTCTGAAATACTTGTATTGAATTATTCTATAACATCCACAGTGTTTGAATACTTTAATGGACAGAGAGAGGGTTATTCAAACATCTGAACATATTTACCAATTTTACTTATGACTGCTATAAAATTTTCCTATGAACTGCTCGAATTCAAGGATTAGGTGAAATAAGATATGGATATAAGATTTAATCACAACAATCTGGAACCTGTTGGTGATCATTGCCTATTCTCAGTTATTGTTATTTATTTTGAAAATTATGGGAAGCAGTTCTTAAATATTCATTACTTTGGAAGTATCTATCTATCTATCTATCTATCTATCTATCTATCTATCTATCTATCTATCTATCTACCTACCTACCTACCTACCTACCTACCTACCTATCTTCTATCTACCTATCTATCTCACTAAAGATGTATAGTTAATGATTCTAGACTACATAGAGCAGAATAAATGCAAGCATACAAACAAAAGCATAAATTCATCATGAATTAATTTAAATACTATATTCCTAAATTATAAAATATTAGAGAAATTAATAAATTAAAAGGTACACATCAAAACTATGATGCAAAAAGAATCTGAAGATTACTAAGATATATTGATTTTGCCTTGGAAATCTCATAATTGACTGAAATATCCTTAGAAAGACGTGGACTTTAGTTTTTAGATTATAAAAAAGCATATGCAATTCACTACCTCACTCAACTTACTTTCCCTATTGCTCCTTAGGTGCTGCCTCTGCCACCAATATCCTTGTCTTCAGTGGTGATATACCCAACTGACTTGCCCCCATGCAATCATCTCAAGAAGTTAGGAAAAGATTAGTGCTGAAAGATCAGTAGTAGACCAATGCACAGCCCATACAGAGGAGAAAAGGAAAGGGCGGGAAATCTATTCTGGATTTTTTTTTTCACCCAAATAGCAGAACAACCAAAATGTTCCAATTTTCAGTTCTGTAGTATTTTAGGAACAGGATGAGTATTTCCATTTCAAAACAAACATTTTCCATTTTGTGTACATCCCTACAAATATATTAGCCAATGAATATTATCAAAGCAAGAACAGCAGGAAACAGGTAAAGCCACATTCATTTTGGTGTGCCCTATGAACCAATTCCAAACCTTTCTCATTCCTCCAAATTGTTCCTCAGAATCAACTTTACAATTTGCTTGTTTCCTTGGCTTTTTCAAAAAAAAATCCACCCCCATATCCTGATCAGTTTATCTGAAAATAAAAAAGCAAGAAAATGGTGCCAGCAAGAACATAATGAGGCCCACATTTTACAAAAACAGAAGCAAAATAACATTGGATTTGCTAGGATTTCAACTTTTAATAAAGATTTGAAACAAGATATATATTTGTGCCCCTTTCCCTGCAATAATTTAATAGTGGTCTAATCCTGGCCTGAATTAAATTGTTGCCATTTTTCTCTTTATGCTGGATATTTTCAGGTGATGGGGAAGTACTTCCCTAAAAAGTGTACTCCTGTGCCCCAGAGTATTAAGTGAAACAACCATTATCTCATGGTTCCAATAGACAGAGATGAATTGTGGAGTTGACACATGAATCTTTCTCCCAGTCCTGAGAAAAAGCATCATGAAAAAAAAAATACAGAGTTTTGTTTGCCTTGGAGAGGTAATCCAGACAAAAAGCAGCTAGAAATTCTAGTTCCAATTTTATTCTAAGGTTACATCAACAGAATCTTTCAAGTCTAAAAGTACATCCCCTCTTAATTTTATAGACCAAAAAACTAGGGAAGGTCTCATCAAAGAGGTTTATCCCTTCCACATTCGTTCTGCAGTCTCAGCTGCCTCTTATTTGACCATTATCTGGTCTGAGGCTTTTCCTCCTGTTTCCCAAGGTCATTTCCACACACTTTTATGAGATTTGAGTTTCGGGCTGCTTTTGAGTTTTCACTATTTTTTTCCTCAACTTGCACTTACTACATTCCAGCACATCTCTGCTCCATAGAGTGAACTAATATACTTATTTATACTATGACTGCCAGCACTGAATGTGTGTCCTTAGGCACTCCGGGCAATTAGCAAAAGAGTTCTGTTTGACTCTTGCAAAAACACACAAAAAAGACACTGACTGTGACAAAAACAGCACCACTAAGAGAGCTAAAAAGGCTAATAGAGCTGTACTGGATCTGGTTCCAGTTGCCATCTGTGCACATGTGTGTTGTATGTCCCAGTCCCATTCCAGCCATCTGCTCTAAATTCATATAAATTGGGCAGATGGAGTAGCAGTCAGAAAGTAATCACCTAAACCCAAACAGATTTTCTTGAAACTGGAAACCTGAGCCACAAATGTTACCTAAGAAATACTGATTAGAATTGTAGGTTTCCTACACTATTGTTTGATGGATCAAATTAAGTTTAAATGTACCATTTGATTGTGGGCAACTAATTATGCCTATTTTGAGAAACTGGAGGAGGAGCTGTTTGGCAGCTATACAATGTGATCTCTTTATATCACTCTAGCAAAATTAACTTTTTTATAGAGCTATTCACATAACTATATGAGAAGCTGCAGGTGTTACTTTGTCCAGCAGTTCAAACAGATTGTTGCTAACATGCCTTTTAGAAAGAGAAATCCAAACACTTTTTATGTTCCCTTTGAAGTCTTCGGCAGAGCATTTGAAAAAATGGAATTCTGAGCTTCGGAATGTTATTAAAAGTTACATGTTATTATGTTATAAATAAAACAAACCATCTTATATACCTATATAAAGAGAGAATCAAACTGTGTTCATACAAGTGACTCATTGTTTATTGCACAGCTTGGAACTTTTTTATTTTATTTTATTTTTTGTGAATTGTCATATTTAAATGAAAACTGTTCAGATGGTAACAATTTGGAATGTATAATTGAAATGATATATTTAGAGGTATGAGTCATTTTCTATGGCTAATAAACCATCATCCTATACTATAAACTTATACATCCTATACTAAACTATCCCAGTTGAAAATGAAGACATATCTATAAATTTCAACAACATGGATAAAACAAAAATGTTGTGAGTAAAACAGATCAAAAATAATATAAAATATTATCAGTCACTTCTTTCAGGTAAAAATTAGGTTCTACCATCCATGTACAGAGCTTGCTTCATACAATTCTGAAAGAATTCTGAATTAGAGATTGTGGGCCATATTTAAGTCACACATCTAATCTGAAATTTCAAGTTTGGACAGATATTTAATGCATTATTGCACTTAAAAACAATAAAGGTTTTGTTCTTAGAAAAAGTCTGTCATTTTCCTGAGACCTAGGTACTCAGTGATCAACAGGTGAGATAACTTAAATCTAAAATTGTATAGCTTTTCATTTCTACAGTGACCATGGTGACATATGAAGAATCTGTGAAATAGTGGAATATCTATACTACTCTTCCCTTCCTTATTTTTCCCTTGAGTTTACCAATTTACTGATCTCAATTTTAGCCTCAGCTTTGAATTTGGCAGGAAAAAGCCACCCTTTTTATGCCTGTCTCCAAATACATATGCATTGCTTTCAGCACTCTTCCTGGTATGACACTTTTGCAAGCCTGCTGCTACTTTTCATCATTTTGGGGCACTGACATTACAACCATAGAATAACCTATAAGCAATGCTAGGGGTCAAGCTAAGCTGAGAACAGCCACTGTAATCTCATTTGGAAAACCATATACAGTATTAAGAGAATTATCTGATATATGCTGGATACTTGTCCGTGTAAGCAAGAAGTGAAAAAAGGTGCTGAGGAGATACTCTAGCTATAATTTATTGAGGATTATAATTCACTGACACTCTGTTGTCAATTAAATAGCCAAACAAAAACATTTAAACTCAGGAACAGGAACAGGGCACTTTAATCTAAATATAGATTTAAAAAAGTCTGAAATGGAGAATTTAAAGCTGAATTTCTATGGGATGGAAAAAGCTCTGTTTGAATGTAGAGGAAAAGTACATCTTGAAGCTGCAAAATCAACAATAATACAAAGCATGGAAGGGCATCCATGTCCAGGAATGATACTGGAGAAAAGAGAGGAAGGGAGACACTGGCTGGAAATCCATGGTAGTGGGCAGTGATAAGAACAAGAGAGCCATGGTGAACAAGAGAGCAAACAAAAAAAGAGAACACCTCATAGGGCAACAAATTTCAAACCTATCTCTTCTTAATACAGGCCCTAGATCTCTCAAGGGAGATTGGGATCTTATTTTTATCATTTTCTTTTACAGTGAACTCCTTATTTAACAGACTCTTCAATGGGAGGGGTGCCCATCTTCCCAAATGATCATGAATTCCTAAAGTATGTCTTTCACAGTGACTTAGACAAATAACATATGTGGCATTAATTGATGCAAACTGACACACATGGCCTAAATATAGTGTCCTTTAACATTTTGCTTTAACTGTACATCTTTATATACAATGAATTTGTGTATAAAGATGTACATGATTTGTGAGGAGATCTGAATGGAGATGTTGTTTCTTGCATTCATAGTCCACTAGATGGGATATATCTTAAACTGATATTTAAGAGTACGGGAAAATTAATTGAGATCCTTTTACATCATGGTTATCATATGGCAGTGATGGTGAACCTTTTAGAGACCGAGTGCCCAAACTGCAACCCAAAACCTACTTATTTATCGCCAGGTGCCAAGTGGTCATGGCCCACTGGGTGGGCGTGGCTGTGGTGGTCATGGCAGATTGGGTGGGAGTGGCCAAGGTGGGTGTGATCACCTCAATGTTGCTCATGGGGAGGGATGCTTGTGGGGGCCGGGCAGGGTTGGGGGAGATCCAGGGGGTCTCTGCCAGGTGGGGCAGTGGGCAGGAGACTCGTCCTGTGGGGTGAGGTGAGGCAGGGTGGGGATGCCATTGTCACAGGGCAAGGTGAGGCAGGGACAGGGGTGGCTGCTCCCTGACACCATTGACCTCTGCACACAGAGCCCAGCGAGCGCATGGGTGCTGGGATGCATCCGGCCATGTGGGACCTTGGCAAGTTAGCGGGTGGCTGGTTGAAGAGAGACGGTTGCCATCTCCAGGGCATGGCCTGTGTGCCCACAGAGAGGGCTCTGAGTGCTGCCTCTGGCACGCGTGCCATAGGTTCGCAACCACTGTCATATGGTCTCCTGCCTCAATCAGCTTTAACAATAAAGGTCCCACTTTTTTGCTATGGCTGCTGGTTGTCCCAATTTGTTTTGAATAGAACCTGCTTTGAGGAAATCTCCTTGGATATTTATTTCTGTCTCTGTCTCTGATTAATTGCTCATGGTGCTGTTTGGCTACCATGATTTTTATATGATTAACAACTGAACTTGAATTCAACTCTCTGTTTTTCCATTATGCCAAAATCTTTGTGTGGCCATATTAAGACTCCCTTGCTTTTTGCCTGGTTCTCCAAATGCTCATATACAGGTTTATGTTGGGTATTGTTTCACTACATCAATTAATTGCACAAAGGACATACCATTCATTTAAACCTATTTTTTAATCATTGAATGATTGTTTTCATAGCAAGTAGTGAAGAAAATCCTTAAACAAACAAGCAAAAAAAGTCATTTACCCTTTGGGCAATTATTATAGCTCATACAACATACTAGCCTTTAGGCATTTTCATCCTAAATATGTAGAATCAAATGTTTGTGTTTTGCTCTATGTAAAATAGCTTTTTGCTTAATGTGTATAGAACACATATTTGAGGATAAAAGTCTTGTACTCACTATAGCAGAGGTGTCAAACTCACAACGTCAGGTGACGTGTCACAACGTATTGTGGCTTTTTTTTCCATTGCCAGCAATAGGGTGGGCACCGTTTCACCATGACGCATCCGGCCTGCAGGCTGGCAGTTTGACAACCCTGCACTATAAGCTATTAGACTTTAAACCTATTGAATTCTTTCCCTGAGTGGTGCTGGAATGCTTTTTGATATTTCTAAAAATTGTGGAAATGTACCTAACATCACTTGCAAGCTTTCTACTCAATCAGTAAAGCACTGCACTGTGCTAATTTTAGTAATACAATCATTTATTCACTTTGCATTAATGTTGTGCAGTTACAAATTTTATGAAGGTGATGATCCAGGACCATGTTCAGACAAAAGAATGATGGATGTGTGTGTTTGTTTTTTAAGTATGGCAATCAAAGAATATTCACAAAGTGTAAAGAATACTCACTGTAGAGAATTCATAAAATAAGCAAGCTCAGACTTGCCAACCTTGGGAATGTGTTATCCAAGTAATCTAACAATCCTATCATTTTCTCTTGGTTTTTCTTAGATTGAACTGTAGCAGATTTTAAATATAAAAAGCCGGTACAATCCTATTCCAAATATGATCTGCAATTTCATGTTACAAGGAAGAGAGAAATAAAATATGTTAATGAAAAATAGTATGGCCCATTTTGATTTACACATGAAATGAGAAGCAGAATTATAATAATTTACTTGCTCTTTCTATGAACAAAATGTGATCATACCAAAGATATTTTGGAGATAGTCATTTATCATTCTTGCTCCAGGTAGATCTATGTTCTGCATAGTCTAGAATGAAAATATTTCCATTCTATTAATCCCTGTGAATTGAGTTTTTGTTAATTTGGTTCATCACAATAAATCACCAAGAATGAATCTCCAACTTCATTAACATAAAAGACGCCAAGTTCCTCTGTGCCTCTGTTAATTCCACAAGGAAGCTGTATATTTCTTTTAAGGCTGTGGAGAGATCTATTCAAAATCCAATACAAAAGTGGAACAGAATGAAGCAAATTAAAGTAATGAGAAACTGCATGAAACTTTAAGTATTCTTACTTAAGTGCTCAGCTATATTAAAAAAATGCCCTTCTCATCCTTAGAGTGGTTTGTATTTTCCTCAATCTCAAGTCCTCTACCAGAAGCCTGAGAGTCTAGGAGTTTTGTGCATGGTTTCAGCTGTTCCTACTACTGCATTCTTCTGGACAGAGAGTTCTGATGTCATTCCTGGAATCTGTTGCAACCACTCTCTCAGCTTAGAAATCCCAGCCATGAGTGTTCCTATCACCATTGGGACCTCTTTGGCCTTTACTTTCCATATCTTCTCCAGTTTCTCCCTCAAGCCCTGCTACTTCTTTAGCTTCTTACACTCTTTCTTCCTGAGGTTGCTGTCACTTGGGAGTTTAATCATAAACTCTAGTATGAAAGCAACAAGACTAGACAGAGAGAAGCAAAGCAGCTGGGAGCTGGTAATAGCAGTCCGTAGTATAATTTAATACAGTGAATCATACTTTTTGATTCAGCACTGGGATTGTGGAGGATCATATATCATTGCTATAATGTAGTAACCCATCATAATTTTTGAGACAACTAGGTGCTCAAAATTGTATATGCATACACATGCTGGGTAACAAACTAAACACTGTTAATATTCATTCAAAATCTACTTTAAGTAGACCCTTGGAATAATTCTCTGATAGTCCAATTGGAGCAAGAAGCTTACAACGTAGGTCTTAAAAAGTATGGGTACTTGTAATTCTTGGATTCTTGTAAGTAAATAAATATTCCTTATTCAGAGTTTTAGGCAGACTGATTCTGTATTCATCACTATTTTAGCTCTATGTAAGGAGATTACCTTATGAGATTGTCAGCTTTAGTTGGTTCAAGATTTCCTTCAGAAAAATCACTTTCATGTCTGTGGCGCAAACAAATAACATCATCAAGTTCTATTTTATTCCAGTCTTGTTTTGGTGTTAAGAATCTACTCAGACCATTCCAAATTGGGTTAGTAATCTTTGAAGGGAGATTGCTTTTTGCTGATAGAATTTCATTTAATGTATTAGAATCAAACAGAGCCTGAAGAGGCCTCAGTCTGGTAATGATTTCTGACTGTTCTACTTTATCATTTCAGCTGATCTCACAAACTTGTTTGAAATTTCTTTCATAGATCTAGTCAAGTAGGCAGAGGAGAACATCTACAAGGAATCTAGAATCTAGAATATTGCAAAGTTTTTCACAAAGCAAGTCCATAGAAGGGAGAGGACAAAAGATATTACACAAAAATGATGGTAAATAAGTTATACAACTTCTTGAGAAAGGGGCTTAGGAAAAGGGAGATGAAGAGTTGAAAGGGCTATTAGTATGTGAATGAAGAATTGAATCCTTAGGCCTTCAAAAATACATTTATATGAATCACTATTTGTTCACCTCTGTTCTCTGAATTCTATTATAAGCCTTTGACATTTCATATATGAGTATTTGTTTCCAATGACAAATAACTATGTAAAAGCCTGAGATATATTGTTTACTTAGGGCTAACATAAATGTTCTTTTTCTCTATTTTATATATTGTCAACACTTCCAAAATCAAATAAATTAAACTTCCTTCCTTCAATTTTAGATTATGATGGAGAATGTGATTTAGAAAATGGGAAAACATTCCTAATAGTTTTAATGCCTACTTGACTTTATCCAGAGAGGAAACAAAATGTTTCAGAGCTCTCCAACATGTTTCATTCCTGAATCAGAAAAGTTTCCATAACTCTAGAAAAAACATGAAAAGGAGCTTCTGAAAACATACCAGAAAGCCAATGTGAATGTCAGTAGACTTCAGGCTAGATCTAGTCATTGTCTTTCAGCCTCATCAATAAGTGAAATAGTGGCTGAAGTTGTCTTTTAATTCAGCAGGTGATTATGAAAATGAATGCAATAAATGATAGAAAAGAAAACATCCACACAGCCTTCTTCAATCCAGTCTCACCTAATGTATAGTGATACAACTCCCAATATACCTACTGTGGTTTATTCAGTCTATGGATATTCCAATGGGAGAAGTAGGAATAAATAATCCAGTAGGTGGTTTCTCTAGTTGGGGAATTTACATGCATTCTGACAGTTGTAGCTTCCAAGTGGTTTTCAAGAACAGCAATGTGTTGAATACATGCCAATAGTCTACACACAAGGTGATTAAGAAATGAGGGACTTAGAGAAGGGATTCACAGTCCAAGAAGTGTCACAACTGCACAAACGAATCTGTGCAAAGGTATTCCTGGCCACATCTGTCTCCTCTTTAGTATGAGTCCAAGGGTTTACCCAAATTGTACTGAAGTTCAGTACTCCAGTAACCACATTCAGAAGTAAAGTTGGAAAACCCACAGCATTGGAAGAACCTTCAATGGAGAGCCACTCAGTATTGTCAGGGTTCAATCTAAGATTGTTCCTCCCTGCCCAGACCTCACCAGGCTCCATACATGATGAAAAGATCTTGAAAATATTACTTGGTTAAACAGGGGGTCAAGATATACAACTGTGTGTATATAGGGTCCTCTAGGACACTCTGACACCACAACCCAATCACCTTCTCAACATTATTTCACAAGAAGGGAAATTGAAGATGAAATGAAAGTTGTTCATTACAATGGGATCCAATAATGGCTTCTTGAAGACAGAGGCATATCACTATTTCTTTTCCCTTCACAAAGAAATGTCATCTCCATGGAGCCTTAATTAGTCTGGAGAACATTGATCTATAAAATATATGGCTAGATTAAGAAGCCCACGGACCTTGTCTACCTCCACAGGGATATATCAAATATTTGCAACATAATGGCATTGGATCATAGCTTAGTCAACAGAGTTTAAGTTGTTGTATAACTCTAACCCTGAATAATTGTAGATTTCCTGAATATCTAGCAACCTTTCTAGAAAATCTAAAGCCAGTGTTGTATGCCAACCTCCATATATATTAGATTATAATTCCCAGCAACCATACTGGTTTAGCAATGTGCTTTGAAACAATGTGAATGACATGTACACATTTTTTTTACCAATTAAGCTATTATAATGATATATTTTAGAAGGCTTAAAAAATACATTTAAAAACGTGCCCATTAGAAGTTGCCATATCTTTCTGAATTAGCAATGAAAATTGTCACAATAGTGAAATGGCATATGTACCAATGTTTGCTTTCTCCAACTTCACCCACTATGTCTGAGTCACTGCTAAGACAAGAAACTCAGATGTAGGCGTCATTTAGGAAAGTAGGAGGTTGTCTACCCAGGAAAGACTGATGGAAAGAATCAGAATTAGCTCAGTGCTGTAAACCCAAAGTGCTCCCTTGAGGGCTGCTAGATAACATTTATTTTATGTTATAACCTTTGGAAAAAGAGAAAAATTGCACGGAGGCTGTTTTGATGAATTCTTCCAAAGTTCAGCTACTGTCAGGTATTATGGAGGAAATTGAGTGGATTTTCACTAACAAGAAAATTGATTTTTGTTTTAACAGTAAGCTCAGTCCCCAAATCATGCTTAAACCTTTTAGTATTGAGTATTGCATTATAGAAATCCCGACAACCTGGCCAAAAGAAGAGACAGACTTGTATTGGCCCCTGACTACACCAATCCGTTGAGTTAATACCTGTTGTTAAGTCAATATCAATTGGCCTCTAAATGTGGCCTTGGGAGGTAGGAGAGCAAGAAAACACAAATCAGGATGAAAATTTGGCACAAAGATGGAAAGATCAATGAAAGAAATACAGTACGTTCATTTATGACAGAATGCTGTTTTTGAACTTCAAATATCCGCTCATCTGGAAGAATGGATGTAATCTAACAGAACTTTGGACTAGTCAGAGTTTGTGGAATAACAACAAGGACTACTTTCTGCAATGAGCGTTAGCTCTATGTTTATTTAGCAATTGCTAATAAAATAAATAAAAACTTGTTGTTAGAACCATTTATCTATTCCCAGAGCTAAGCTCATGTTGAAATTTAGTAAAAAAAATTGGTTACCTCAAGAACTGCTTGCTAGATATTTGATTACTTCACAATTGCATTCCAGCTGCCTCAAGATTATGACACTCAGTTTCACTGTTTGTTAATTTGAGAGAGTCTAGAACAGGGCTTTTCAACCAGTGGTATGGGTACCACCTGTGGTACATTGGCACCTGGCAGGTGGTACGCGACCATCCTAGAAAAGTGGTAGTGGGGGAGGGGAATGAGCTGAACCGGTGGCAGCACCGCACAAGCCTGAGCGAGAAATGGCTGGAGCTGCAGGGCTGTCAGGGCTCAGCGGAAGCGCCAGGACCAGCGCCAGGCTCCAGCTGGAACTTGGCGCTGATCCTGGTGCTTGTGCTGAGCCCAGAAGAAGCACCAATCAGCTGGAAAGCAGCACTGATCCTGGCGCTTCTGCTGAGCCCAGAAGAAGCGCCAATCAGCTGGAATGTTGCAGCATCTCCAGGGTCTTGTGATTTACATTCAGATGCTTGGCAACCGATTCATATTTATGAAGGTCACAGTATCCCAGGGTCATGTGAAGTGACCAAAACCTGCTGCAACCACCCAGCAGACGGGGGGGGAAATAAAAACCAAACACCACCCACCCCACCCCCGCTGCCAATCCTCAACAGAAATGCTTACAACAATAAAAACCTCAGACAGGAGGAAGAGCGCCACCGGGCGGGCAGGCAGGTGTCTTGCTCGGCTGTGGCTTGGGGGGCACTTTTTTCAGTGCCATTGTAACTTAGAACAGTCACTAAGCGAACTGTTGTAAGTCGAGGACTACCTGTACTTTATCACTTTTTTCCTTTTTTTTTTTTTTTGGTCATCAAGTTTTTGACACCTTGCTAGGCGACTGGTGGTACTTGAATGTTGCCATATCCTAAAAGTGGTACAGCGGGTGAAAAGGTTGAAAAGCCCTGGTCTAGAAGAAACTTCTGTTAGTTGAAACAAGATTATGTTGTAACAACTGGACAATAATGAAGCAATTGAGTAGTGTGGGGTTGTTGTTATTGTTGTTGTTTTTGCAATTGCTCCATTTCTGGATTTGTCTGAAGCATTAAAACAAGACTAAGGGTAACAAGACAGATATTATTATGAAATCTTTGGTATTCTCTGGTTGTTGTTTCTTTGCTTGGTTGTTTCTTTTCTGATGTTTCATCACCCAACTAGGTAACATGGTAAGGTACAGATAATGGGTAATGAACGATCTGTAAGGAAATAACCAAGCACAGAGACCACCAAGGACCCCACAGTTCAACCCTGAGTTACAAATATTCACTTCTATTGGTATATATTATTATACCATAGATGCAAATTGCTTTATAAGTGGAGTCCAACCACAGATCTATCCAGGCTATGATTCTAAATTATCAGTTGATTGGCTCAGAAATTATTTAGAAGAGGTACTTTGGAATGTACAGCACTTCTGTAAAGCAGCCTTGTCTTTTTTCAAGTTTCTGTATGAGCTTGAAAAAAAAAGAGTATTAATAAGTGATCCACTAAAGCAGGGGTGTCAAACTGCCGGCCCTCGGGCCAGTTTCATCATACCAAAGCCGCACCCACCCCATTGCCAGCAATGCAAAAAGAGTTGCGATATGTCGCGACACATCACGTGACATGGCGAGTTTGACACCTGTGCACTAAAGACACAACCATCTCAAAGACAGTCTACCATGTCTTTTTCAGGGTCACATGGAAGGATATTATAGATATGTTTTAAACAACCGCTTGCTTTTGTTGCAACACCCTCTGAATCATTTTCAAAGCATACACAGACCACAAATAATATTCAATATAGTGAACATTCAACCTCTCTCTCTCTGTCTCTCAAAATTGCATGAAAATGGCAAGATTGCAGCACAATAGATTTGCTCAGGAATAATTTTTGCATTTTTTTAGAGATGTTGCTTCTAAGGAAATGTGTTAGATTAAAGCCCTCAAGCCTGCTAGGAATTAATAATTATGTCTTCAATGTAGCAAACTAGCTTTCATCTACAAGCATAAAATATTATGTTGAACCAAATATTACATTCGTTACTAGGTTCTTTCTTGGCAATAACATCCTGGTTGTAGAATAGTGATGGCGAACCTTTTAGAGACCGAGTGCCCAAAACCCGCCCCCTGCCCCTGCTCCGCCTCCCATCCTACCTGCCCTGCCCCTGCCCGCCCCCTGCCCCTCCTGCCTGCAGGGCCACACACCACCTCCATGGCCTGCTGCAGCAGATAACCCAGGCAGCCCTGCAGCGTCATGGCAGCCATGCCCTCTGCTCACACCTCGCAGCATCATCTGCATGCTATGGAGCGTGAGGGTGGTGTCTTGTCCCTGCTGTCTGGCTATGTCTTTGGCTGTGCTGCTCCGTGCAGATTTAGAGAGTTGTGGTGTTGTTGTTTTATATATATATATATATACGTTGTCACTTGTTTTGCCACTAAGTTGGGCATAAAGGAAAGGACATTTTCCTTTAGTGTAGTGAAGTGGTGAGAACAAGCTTAAGGACTCCTGATGCAGATCTTAAAAGTCACCTTTCACCTCCCCTGGTAGTGCGTCTTCTCCTCTTATTCTTTACTTTGAGGATTTTTTTCCCTCCACTCCAAACCTACTGTACATTTCACTTTTTCTCAAACATGGCAATAGAAAATATTTGCTTTGAAATATTTATAAAATGAGAAAGAAAAAATATTTGATCTTGCTCTCATGATAAAAGGGAGGGGGGTTTCCTTATTCTTAAAGCCTGTGGAACTATGATTTTGGACCCACTGGGCGATCAAGAATATGGCCCTGTTACTAATGGAGTCAGTGGAGATCAGGGCTTAATGTATTCAGCCTGGACTAACAAGATCTAAATCCAAGTCCAGTATCAGTTGTGGTTACTTTCATACTTGCCCATTGTACATTAGCTATTCTCTTGTACTCCAACCCATTGCTTGTTTATTTTGGGTAACATATTTATTCTATCAGCAAGAAAAAAATGCAAAACAGAAAAACAGAAAAATAAACATCCAACACTAACAAGAAAAAAAATTGTGTATAGAAAAAAAAGGAAAAAGAAAAAAAAACCTAATTGTCAAATAGATCTAACATTAAACATAAAGAGTCCACCCTGGCTAGATGTTAAAAAGCAAAATAAATAAATAAAATCCTGATAGGTTCTCCTCTCCTTACATAACGGCTCTACAAATAGTAATAAGCTTTCCCATCCCATTGTTTTTTTATGTGTTTATTTGATTTCTATAACTACCCATCTCAGCAAATGACTCTGGGAAGCTCACAATTCTTATATTACATTACAATTAAATTCCTGAAAATATTTTAAAACAATAAAAAACCATTAAAACACTGAAAAAAACCCCATTAAAATGTCTAATTTGAGTACATACAAAGCAAGACCTGCTAACAATATAGTCAGGAGGCTGGGCTCTTGGCACACGTAGCATCCAGGCTCAGGGTTCCTATTTGGGTATAAAATCAGGGGGAACTAAGATGCATGTCACCTTGATCACTTTGTGGAAAAAGATGGGATATAAATGCAAGAAGGAAAAGAGAGAAAAATCCTGTTGCCAGAATTATATGCTCTGGTTGCTTTATTTATTCTGTCATAAGCTTCCTCTGATGACTCCTTGACATTCTATAGTGCAAACTTGATAGATAAATTGCATAAATTATGTGTCTGTGTGTGTTTGTAAATGTATATGTATATGTCCAAATTTTCTTTTTCTGACAAAGAGTTAAAGAATTACATTGGGAGACTAAGATGGCCATTTTGAGCTCATTTGCTCTCTTCAGTTAGCCACACCCTTTATGGGATTTGAACCTGGGCAGTTTACATGCTAGGCAGTTGTTTAACCACCAAGCCACAGGCTCTCCTCCGCTCTTTGCCAGCCGAGTCAAGGGAGTATATACAGGAAGTTTTTCAGACAGACGGGTCTGATTGATTACACCTTGTCATTTTGACTGCTATACTGCAGTTCTACTTTTTACAATCTCTTTTGTCTTGCAGCCCCCAACTAGGGGCGATAAGCAGGCTCAAATCGCAACTGCGAAACATTTACAAAACCAAATTTTCTTTTTCTGACAAAGAGTTAAAGAATTAAATTGGGAGACTAAGATGGCCATTTCGAGCTCATTTGCTCTCTTCAGTTAGCCACACCCTTTATGGGATTTGAACCTGGGCAGTTTACATGCTAGGCAGTTGTTTAACCACTATGTATATGTATATGTATATGTATATGTATGTGTATGTGTATGTGTATGTGTATGTGTATGTGTATGTGTATGTGTATGTGTATGTATATGTATATGTATATGTATATGTATATGTATATGTATATGTATATGTATATGTATATGTATATGTATATGTATATGTATATGTATATGTATATGTATATGTATATGTATATGTATATGTATATGTATAGAAGCTCTATGTCCTTGTTCTTCATGAATTCTGGAGCTTACATGATCAGCCATTTCAAGGCAAATAAATATCCCTCGGGCCCTTCAAAGTATGGAGCCATTTCAGTATGAGGAGGTTAGTATACTCATATTATTGCTTTAATAAGTTTTTGTTTTTCCAGAATTGAATATCAGATATGTTAGCAGATTTTTTTAAAAAAATAAAATGAGTGAATTAGGATCTTGGGAAGGTTTATTTTCTTCAGAGGGAAAATATCCTCAATAAATATAATTATACTCCTTGAGCATATCAGTAAAGTTTGAGAAGGACAGAGCACAAATCTAGCTTAGAATCCCAAAAGAACAACTTTGATTGTCAGATGGCTATGAAAGGTGATCCCATGCCCCTGGGACACTGTGACTGTCATAAATATGAGTCAGCTGCCCAGCGTCTCAATTTTGATCACATGACCATGGGTATGCTGCAATAGTCATATGTGTGGAAAAAGGTCACAAATCACTCTTTTCAGTGCTGTTGTAACTTTGAATGGTCACTAAATGAACTGTTGTAAGTTGAGAACTACCTGTATGTCACCAGTGGTGAAGGTAGGAACTGACAGAACTAATGAAATAGCCAGAGCTGGACCTGGCATTTATGCAAGCATAATGCCCAAATTGATTGAACCATTTTCCATAGAATTCCAGTAAGCCTAATGCTTCTAAATGGCAGTCAAAGCAAGACCTAAGGGACTGAAAAAGCCCTGTACTTTTCAATGCTTCAATATCTTTGAAGCTCTTTTTATAGCTGCCCAAAGGGGGGGGAAGCATGTTCAGTTAATTCAGACCTCGACTGAGTAAGTTCTGAACAAACAGCACTTAGCATCCACCAGCACAGGCTCTCTTCCACTTTCCTTTTTTGCTCTTTTTTTATTTTTAAGAAAACTTTGCTGCTGCCCCAGTGAGAGACACCTGGCTATGGCTTGTCAGGGTCTTTTCCCCCTTGTCTCTAGAATTTATTTATTTATTTATTTATTTGCAGAGGCTTCCATGTTGCTAAATTCCCATAGACTCTAAGTAGCTTCCAGAATGCCAAAACAGACAGCTAAAAACATCAAACATATAAAAAGCAATCAATCAATCAAAATTCAAAATGCTTTTCTTCTTCCCACAAGGGTAAACTCTGGGGACTCATATTATTTCCTGTAAGGGACTGGAGAAGTAAAGAGAGGAATTTAAGAACACTTCTTATTCACCGATCAACTGCTGTTGCTCCTTTCTCTTATAATACTAACATTTGAATAAAATAACTCAGAATTAGGGTTATGTAATAACAACAACAACAATAATAATAATAAAGTTGGAAGGGACCTTGGAGGTCATCTAGTCCAATCCCCTGCTAGGGCAGGAAACCCAATACCATTTCAGACAAATGGATGTCCAGTCTCTTCTTTCAAACTTCCAGTGTGGGAGCATTCACAGCTTCTGGAGGCAGGTTGTTCCACTGGTTAATTGTTCTAACTGTCAGGAAATTTCTCCTTAATTCTAGGTTGCTTCTCTCCTTGATTAGTTTCCATCCGTTGCTTCTTGTCCTGCCTTCAGGCACTGTGGAGAATAGCTTGACTCCCTCTTCTTTGTGGCAGCCCCTAAGATATTGGAACACTGCTATCATATCCCTCCTCGTCCTTCTCTTCATTAGACTAGACATACCCAATTCCATCAACCTTTCCTTATATGTTTTAACCTCCAGTCCCCTAATCATCTTTGTTGCTCTTCTCTGTACTCTTTCTAGAGTCTCAACATTTTTTTTACATTGTGGTGACCAAAACTGGATGCAGTATTCCAAGTGTGGCCTTACCAAGGCATTGTAAAGTGGTATTAACACTTCACTTGATCTTGATTCCATCCCTCTGTTAACACAGCCTAGCACTGTGTTGGCTATTTTTGGCAGCTGCAGCACACTGCTAGCTCATATTTAAGTATTCCACATGGAGGCATTTTTCCTTTCTAATTTCACAACTAAAACCCTAGCTACTATTTATTATTTAGTTTTCTCCAGAGAATTAACCCTTGTCCTCCCATCTCCTTCAGCCGCCATATCATGTTGAGCTGATCACAACTGGAATGCAGTTCTTATATTTAATTGAAATTCATATTGAATGTAAGATACTTTTTTAATTTTTAGGTGCAGAAGCCATTAAGCTTAAAAGTGTTTTATTTTTTCATTATATGCATCATGTTCTTTCTTTGTGGTGTTATCTTTCTTCTTTGGTGAAATGAACAGAGGGCCTGTCTCTGATTTTGCATTAGCTATGGCTTATTGTCTGAATGCAGTCTTCCTTTGATCAATCCATTTCATTTTTTTAACCTGTCACATTCAGGGCACTTCATGTTATTATTATGATATATGGATTTTAAAGTTTAATAGCTTTGCTTGAAAGATTTATATATTGTGCTGTATCGACTGATTCCAGAGCTGTTTACAATAAGCTAAAATAATCAAATGCAGCCAGGATACATGCATTGAGCATGTTATAAAATAATTAAAATCCACAACTGAAGCAGTGGTCAAAGTTATGGGAATCAGATCACCAAACTTCCCAAGCTATTGTTTGGTTTGATTTCAACCAAAAATCATTTGTTTATTAGACTGAATACAAAATTTTTGAGCATGATGTCAATCAATAGAATGTTTCCTATCTTTATATCCTCTTGAAGTAGAACAAATTAAGTAACATCTATACAGAAATAGCTGAGAACCAATTTGTAAGTGTAAGGCATCAGGCTAGAAACCAGGAGATCATAACTTTGAACCTAAAGCAAGCTGGATGACCTTAGGCCAGTCACTTTCTCTAAGCCCTAGGAAGGAGGCAATGGCAAACCACTTCTGAAAAACCTTGCCAAAAAGACTGCAGGGACTAGTCCAGGCAGTCTCCTAGAATTGGACATGATTGTATGGGAAAAAATAGAAGTAGCTATTGGACATTTGTAAGGGAGAATATTATGCATCCCATGTATAATGAAGTCATTACATAAATAACGCAAGTTGTCTAATTTGGGTTAATCACATTAATGATAAACTTAATGTAATGTATAGATAACAATTATAGTTTTTGTTATTTTGATGTCTTGCTGTAGACCAGGGGTGTCAAACTCGCAACGTCACGTGATGTGTTGTGACTTTTTTTCCATTGCCGGCAATGGGGTGGGCGCGGTTTCGGCATGACGCATCTGGCCCCTGGGCCGGCAGTTTGACACCCCTGCTGTAGACAGTACAACCTTATGTATTAAAACTATTTTAAGTTTTTCTTAGGGAAGATTTCAAATGCTGTTTTCTCCTTCACATTGAGAACACTCCTGACAGTTTGATAAGTGGTTCCACCACCCTTTCTGTCAAGGTTACAGCAGCCTCTGCTGCTACCATGGGAGCTCATATAATGAACCCTTTATGGCAGATTATATTTTATGCCCATGCATTCATTTAATGTGTTCTAGCTTCAGTAAACTGTGCCATATGTATGTACAAATAATAATGACTGGTAGATAAATAGCAGATCTGCCTTCAAAGAACTTGGAGACTGCTTATGTGATTTTAATTAATTCAAATATCTCACCATACTCTCATGAGCCAACAAAGATCTGCATATAATTGTTCCCAGAACTGATGTAATCCAATTGTTGCATATTTTTCTTTTTAGCTTATAATGACAAAGTGGGTTAAACCCTCATATGGACCACACATTAGGTACACAAATCCTTAAACATATGCTTTAGCACTGTCATATAACCTTGCCTACGTAGATAGATTATAATGGTAGCTTCCCGGGTGCATTGCCTCATTTTGAATTCTTAGTTTAGGTCTCAGAGAAAAGTTAAGCTCCCATCATTTATGAGTTCCCTAAAACAATAGTTATGGGTTGGAGACAGATTATGTACAGTAAAATGTGCACCTTGTTAGGCAATGAGTGGTCTTAGGAGACAGCATCAAAGAGTTTGTGAAATTCACAGCCTTACTCTTAGTTTCTGATATTTTATGAACCAGCTGTCCTTTCTAGTGGTTTTATTAGATGCATTTTGCAAGAACTTTGTGGGGAAAATAAGTAATTAAACAGGAGATCCAGAGCTACTTAAAACCTTTGTACAAGACAGGCAGAATAAACACCAATGAAGTGTTTGTCTGCAAAAAGATGTGGATTTTTTAAAAGTGGTTTCTTTATTAAAAATATGAACCTGTTCAGCATGTCAATTATCTGTATTTTATTGCTGCTAACCTTATATCTTTTTTTAAAATTTGCTTTGTTATTTTTACTGGAGTTATTTATAGTAGGACAATTCACTGTTCTGCCAATTAACAGTTAATATGGCTATAACATGACAAAGTATGCCAGGTGGGAACAAACAGACTTGCCCATGCAGAATTCAAGCTAACTACTTTATTATGTTCTGCCTATAATACAGGAATCTTCCCAGTCTGGCAGCCTCCTTTTGGGAGCAATTAGATAAGGCTCCAAGGAATTAGGAGATGGGGAGAAGTCAGCCCTCATCTTTTTTGTGGTTGCACAGTGATTCCAGGCTAGCTCTGTGCTTGATCCCTCCTGTCTGCCACTCTGGGTGCTTCCCAACATGGTGAGATGTTTGTCCACAATTAATTAGAAACAAATTTGAAACAGAAGTTCCACACAGCAGTTTATAGTTCAGTAAGTTGCGTTTAATAATATAATATTGCATTATATTATTATCATTGTTCTTTTTCTTGGCCTGAATCCTCTGCAATATATGTTCATACATATATTTTGTTCAATACAAATATCTAATAAGAAGCTGAGGGTTTTGACACAGATCCTGTTGGAAACAGTTCTTGAGTTTTAAATTGCAATGGATCAATAGCAAAAGAACCACTGGCCAAAACAAAGCTGCCTTTCCGGTTGAATGTATAGCCTGGATCATTCCTAAGATAAGTAGAAATATCTTGGTCTTTTTACTGCTTTATCACTTAATTGGTAAACAGATTTTTTGGCTAATCCCTCATTAATAGGGATTCTTAGGAGAAAGATAAGAAAACTCTCTCCCTTTGTTTGAACTTCAAATGAACTTGAGGGGACTTTTGCTCATATATGGGCTTCTTCCTTTATTATTATGGTTTGGATTAATATCAATAGATTTGTTAATAGGTTTAAAACGTTCATCACATTTTAAAGATATTAACGTACAACTGAATTCTGTAATAGATCACTATATAAGGAATTTTGGATTTATTCAGCATGGGAAAGGATTACTTTTCAATGCTGGAAAGAGAATGTGATCCCAGACTGATAATTCTGGAATCCTGATAAAATATTCATTTTCTGTTTTTGAGCTGGCTCTCTAGTTAACTACAGATAGTCCTTGCTTAACAACTGCCCTGTATAGAGAATGTTCAAAGCTACAATAGCACTGAAAAAGTAACTTTACAACTCCTCCTCATATTTACAACCATCGCAGTGTCACCATAGTCGTGAGATTGAAATTCAGTTATTTTGCAACAGTAGGCATCTACAACTGTCACAGCGCCCCTAGTCATACTTCACAATCAGATTCCAACAGGTATCCATCCTAAACAGCCTCTAGGTCAAATGGATGCCTCCCATCCAGCTCATTTCTTTCAGATAAATTTTATTTCTTTTTTAAAAGCAATCTGGTACCACATTTTTTGATTAGCAAATGTTATTAAAAGACTAATTTTATTAAATGTGGGAGATATTCTTGTTTCCCCATGTGATTTCCACCAATTAAATTGCCTCTAGAAGCTACAACCTACATTTCCCATTGCAACAAAAGTGTATCTGAACCCTACAGAATTCAGCTTCACTATTTGTTTGTTTAACTTATATGTCACCCATCTCACCTAGAGCCAACTGTAGGTGGCTTACAATCAATAAAAACAAAATAAAACAATATATTAAAATAAATATTAACCCTAAAATTGTTTTAAAATTTTAAATCCTACTAAGTACGGGATACAGCAATGGATCTCTTGAGCTATCTATAATAATCTATATACTTGGCCATAAATGATCCCTGTGAAGAGTTTTTCAATCCATGCTGTAGAACCTTTTTTCTCTTTCATACCACAACAAACACAAAAAGTTCAAGACCATTTCTAGAGGTAAAGTTTTGGATGCTTGGAACCTTTCCCAAACACTTGGTAAAGTGTGTGGGAAACGTTCTCAGGTTGTTCCCAAATGTCAAACAGTAAAAGTAGCCTAACAAGTTGCTTTCTCACAGTTTAGGCAGTTCCTTGTTTGTGAGGTCATATGAGATCACAACTGTATCAATAAAATTTGCAAACATAATGAGAGGCTCAACTATTGATATTCCCAACTTCCCCCCCCCTCCCAATGTTTTATCAGAACAGAGGTTTTAGTATTCTACATTCATCCTACAATTTATCTGATTTAAGATAGGGATTGGCAACCAGAGTTTTACAGACATCCTCCAACGTGTTGGCCACCCAATTTGGATGCCAAAAATAAATACTGAAAGCAAAAATGTAATATAAACCTGGTGAGCTGCACAGCAGAATGCCAGTCTCTGTTACCTTTATTTCCATGAATGCTTCTATGGCCTACAAGAGCAGAATACCGGGTGGGTGATGACATCACAATATCTCTAGAAGTGAGATTCCTGCTGCCATCCCTCCTCCACACCAAGAAGGCTAAGGGCCAATGGAGAAGACATTCTGAGCAAATAAGGATAGATTTGGATCTCTGCTGTTGTTAAACTTAATTTTAAATGTCCAGGAGACAACTTGTGACCTGCAGGATCATCCTTTCAAAGTCAAACTCGCAATGTCACATGACGTGTCGCGATGTATCGCAACTTTTTTTTTCCATTGCTGGCAATGGGGTGGGTGCCGTTTTGGCATGACGCATCCTGCCCGTGGGCTGTCAGTTTGACAACCCTGCTCCAGGGCAACTGTGTTGCTTTGAATATGAAGGGTTGTAAGAAAAAGAGAAAGGGAGAGAGGGAGAGACCCTAATCCATGATAAAACATTTAAGAAGAGTTATTTTGGGTTGACTTTCTATTTCTGTAAATAGGATGGCTTGCAGATAAAATGAGAATGTCATAGTACTGATTGATCCGCAGCCAAAAATGAAGAAAAAAAAGTCAGCTCTTACTTCCTTTCTCACCAAAGCAGATAAATTAGTAGAATCACTTCTAAGTGATCACAGTCTAAGATGCTTAACTTCCTGAAACTTAGCTGCTCAGATTCATGAATTGAAGGTATTTGCAACCAACATAAATTCGATTTCCATTCATTTTTTTAAAAAAATTATAAAATGCATTTATACTCTGATATTATCAGATAAGTAGATATTTAAGTGTGATAAAGGCAGAAACAGTGAAGATAAAACAGCTCATTAACACCTAAAAGAAAAATGAATGTTCCTCATCTAAATCAGGGGTGTCAAACTGTTGCCCTGCGGGCTGGATGTGTCAAGTCAAAGCCGCCCCACCCCATTGCCGGTAATGAAAAAAAAGTCGCAATACGTCGCAAACGTCACGTGACGTTGCAAGTTTGACACCTCTGATCTAAAGGAACAAGCCAATTAACCAATGGAACAATCTGCCTCCAGAAGTGGTGAATGCTCCAACACTGGAAGTTTTTAAGAAGAGACTGGACAGCCATTTGTCCGAAATGGTATAGGGTTACCTGCCTGAGCAGGGGGTTGGACTAGATGACCTCCAAGGTCCCTTTCCAACTTTATTATTATTATTATTATTATTATTATTATTATTATTATTATTATTATTATTATTATTATTATTATTATGGATCATCACACAATCAGCCAGATGTTCAGACTGGATTTGGCATTTTGTCTACCTATTGAGTCCTTACCCAGGACCTGGGAT
>NW_015386752.1:214179-219179 GCF_001527695.2 Protobothrops mucrosquamatus
CATCTTGATTCCTTCAGTTTTCACTATTTTTCCTTGTTTGATAGTAAGTGTGGCACACTTGTCCAAGCCAAACTCCATTGCAATATCTTGGCTATATATACGGACAGTGTTGAGCAGCGATTCTATTTCAGATGATGTTTTTCCATACAGCTTCAGATCATCCATGTAAAGGAGGTGGGATAGTCTGGCAGATGTTTTTTGATGTTTGATAGCCATGGCCTGAGTTATTCAGTATTGTTGACAGAGGAAACAGTGCAATAACAAATAGTAATGGTGATAATGAATCTCCTTGAAATATTCCTCTCTTGATGTTAACCTCTCCCAGTCTCTCACCATTGACCTGCAACTGTGTCTTCCATTGTGCCATCGATCTTTGCACAAATTTTCTGATGTTTCTACTGACTGCTGTTATTTCTAGGCACCTGATTATCCAGTCATGTGGCAGAGAGTCAGATGCCTTTTTGTAGTCAATCCATGCCACATTCAGGTTGGTCTTCCTTTTCTTGCAGTTTTCCAAAATCATTTTGTCTATTAAGAGTTGATCTTTTGTTCCTCTGCTATTGGGGCGGTTTCCTTTCTGCTCAGGTGGAAAGAGATTGTTTTCAATTAGATGCTGTTGTACTACATCAGCTACCACACCAGTTAGCAATTTGAAAGTTGTTGGTAAGCAGGTAATTGGCCTGTAGTTGCCTGGTGTTGCCCCTTTTGCCGGATTTTTCATTATTAGATAGGTTTTCCCAGTTGTTAGCCATTTTTCAATTTCTCCTCCTTGTAGTATATTGTTGAACTGTTTGGCAATGAGTGGATGTATAACAGTTAGATGTTTCAACCAAAACCCATGCAGTTCATCTTCACCTGGTGCTGACCAATTTTTGATCTTCCTTGCTCTTTTTTCTACCATTTTTGTTGATATTACTAGTTCTTTCATTTCAACTTCTGTTTTATTTGCATCCACCTCTTTTAACCAAGCCGCATCCTTGTTGTATTTCTTTGGGTTATCCCATATCTGCTTCCAGAACTGCACTGTTTCTTCCTTGTCAGGTACTGACTGATTCATTGCAGTTTCTCCATTGATGGATTGGTAGAAACGTTTCTGATTGGATTGCAATTGGAGGTTCTGCCAATAGTTTGCAATTCGAGCTTCATATCTACTGATTTTCCTGGCTATAGCTGTTATTTGTTGCTTTATTATTTCCAGTGCTTCCTTGATCTTCCTTGTTTCTAAGTGGTATTTCTTGATTAGGTATTCTTTGGTCTTCTTGTTCTTCAGCTTCTTTTCTTTCATCTGTTCTAGATTGCTTGCATGTGATCTTAACTTGCTGATCTTATTTTCTAGTCTAACCTTCCATTTTTCTGGTGCACTTTTTGTTTGTTTTTCTTCTTTGTTGATTTTGCTTCCCAGGTATTCAGTTATAATTGCAGCTGTGCTGTACATTAGTTGGTTTGTTTCTTGCAGTGAATTAGTGCTTATACTTGATATTGCAGTACTTGCATCTTTTAAGGCTTGTGCTAGCTGTTTCTTTGGAACAAGCTTCAATACAGGCAGCCTTATTCTGTTGTTTTTGTGCTGTTCTAGATGCTCAGTTATTCTTTGTTTCAATTCTTTTATTTCTCTAGTTAGTGGGTTTTGTTCTTGCTGAGGAAGAGGTGCCTGGTTTCCAAATGAGAACAGTTGTATATCTCTGCTGGATTCTTTCACTGACAACTCCCTCTGGTTTGCCTCTACATTCTGAATTACTTCTGGCAAGGCTTTGATTTCTTTGCCCTGGGTAAACCTTTGCAGTTCGTCCAATTCTGTTTCTGTGAATACTTTATTTCGTATTATAAATCGGTGTTGATCTGCTAGTCTCTGTTCTGTTATTTCTGATTCTGCATGTTGTTCTTTCCAGAACTGATGCATTCATTTTAGATATCCTCTTCTTGTTGGACTTGATCTGTAGTAACGGATCATTATTTCTTTGTTTTCAATCACTGTGTACCTGCGACGGGTAAACACCTTTTCTTCCAGTAGTTCTGCAGCTGCTGGCCCTAGTTGCTCAGCCAACAGTCCTGAGTCCTGTAACCCATTTTTCACCAGATATCCAGGAACTCCAATATCTAGCGCGGACCTTGTTAACCCGGGCAACATCGGAGCCGGTATGGCATTCTGAAATTTACGTCTCACCATATTTTTTATGGGAGAGAAACTCTTTGTCTGACTCCTCTGATGAGACCTGTCCAGTATGGTTGAACCTACTGACTGTCAATGATTTCAAAAATAATGTTGGTTTCAGAATGAGAGAAGTGTGGAAAAGAAAGGAATCTCACTGTTTATGAGTGTTTACAAAGTTATTTATTTGCTGGCTGTTGGAATATGCACAACAAATAGTATGCATTTGGTTATGAGGTAAACATACATTTTTCCAAATATTTCATGGGTTTGAAATGAACAAAAAGCAGATTAAAAAGTGATGAACAGGAGGAGTGGAAACAAATAATGTTTATATTACATAAATCATATGAGCAATAAAATGCAGTATCATAAAAATCTTGAGGGATGTAAGAAGCCCCTTTTGCTTTTCTGTAGAGAGATAACGCAAACTTAAATTTTCTACTTAATCTGCTACTTAAATTTTAAACATGGATTAAAAGAAAGCTGTCATATTATTACCACTGTGTGACCTTTTGTAGAAGTAAATTTTAAAAGCATTACTGTTCCTGGATGGCAGGAATACAGAGAGTAAATAGAAAATTTAACTGATGTTCTAGCATTGAGCAAAGGAACAGCGTACTATGTCAAAGCATTGTATGACACAAACTAGACAGGAGAGAAGAAATAATATGAGGAAGGAAGTATTTAAAAGAGTTTAAATGAACTACTGAATAATCATAGTGTCTTTTCTGACAAGAAGTGTATATGATATCTGAAGACCCAGGTCTTTAGAAGAATACAAATTCACTGTTAAGTAGCAAATGGAAGCTTCTTTCTGCTGAGAAGACAATAAGACATTCTCTTTCTCAGAGGTCTGGAAATGTTTGGTAGTTCATATGCTTGTTGCCATAGAAATGCCACAATAATATTTAAAGGAAAGAGAACTTGCTGTCTCAAGAGCAACAGGTATTTAGGTGTTACTCAAACTTCTTTTTTTATATAGGTTTTATTCATTTTTTAAAATTACAATCTTTAGAACTTAGTAAACAACATATTGTCTGGGTTCACATATTTAACATTAACTTCTTCAATATAAATCCATTCAGTACTACACAATCTAGTATTTTTTCCTTGATTTATCTTTCTTTCCCATATTTTTTCCCTTTTCCTCTTATTAGACAATTATAATTCTTAGTACTATTGATGTATACCAGACATGTCAAACACAAGGTCTGGGGGCCAGATGCGGCTCGCGAAGTGGTTTCATGTGGCCCGCGAAGCCATCCTGGAAACAGTTTGGGAATGGCCCCTGCTGCCTTGGCCCTGGCCCAGGCCAGCCAGGAGCCAATGTACAATTTTGTAGTGGCCATCTATGCTGAAATGCATTCAGTCTTAGCTCCACAAGGCCGTCCAGAAACAGCGAGGAACCAGCCCCTGCCGCATTGGCCCTGCCCCCTGGGTGCATGCTGGGAAGGTGTAACCCTTTGTAAGGAATGAAGAAATGCACCATGTCTTGGCGCTTGCCCCGGTCCCACCTTCTGCCAGAGACCCTCAGATCTGTCCCACTCCTGCCCAGGCCCCCACAGGCACCCTTGACACAAACAATGTAGAGCTGGCCATGCTCACCCAGTAGGCCACACCCACTCCATCCATGCCCACCCAGTAGGCCACACCCACCCTGGCCACACCCACCCAGCCCCCCAAGGGCAACTGCAATGCTGATGTGGCCCTCAATGAAATTGAGTTTGACACCCCTGATGTATACTGTCAACTTTGAAAATGAGCATGGCTGCGAACATCTTCCTTATTCATTTTTGGTTAACACGTTGAAAGGAGGGAGGGCGGATTGCCAGGTGCTTCACTAGTCTAAATAAACTTTTGTCCCGTGGGAACCAAGGTCATCGGCTGCTCCCAGGTCTGCAGGCTGGGTGTTTTGTGAAAAGCCCACCAAGAAGATGTATTGGAGAACGTAGTTGCTTGCATAGTCTTAGGGGTGGAATTTCTTAACTTTGTATTTGGGAATTGTTACGTTTGTCTTCAGACTTGGTTTCACTTTTGACATGCCGATGCTTCGTAACTAATAAACATGTTCTTTGAGGAATTTCCAAGCCTCGGAGTTCTGCCTTATTTGCCTCTGTTGGAACCATGACATTGAACCAAGTCTCCTAAAACTTCATTTTCTCAGAGTGTTGGGCTCCAACTGCCTACCCACTCAGTTTTGAGAGAGAGGTAAAGACTCGAGATGGAGGAGAAAATTGAAACCACTGCTAGCCACAATGGGACTCAGGCTGTCGGAGCACAATCAGGCATTCCAGCCACCAAGGAGGCATCACTGGCAGGGGCTTGGCTGAAAGCCAGGTTGATCCAACCTGGGAAGCTGACACCGTAGGAAGGAGCTATGTCATGGTTCCGATAGATGAAACTCTTCAAAAGAACTTTGAGGCATTATTTACTTTAAAGAATCTTTTATGTGAGAAACAAAGTATCGGCACTAAATAGTTGAAACCAGAAACTAAATTCCCCTCCCCTGGATACAAAGTAACAAAGTGAAATTCCCTCCTCCAATAAACAGTCATAAATCACATTCCCCAATTAGCTTGAAGTGTGGGCTTTCTCCCCAGCTCTCCAGCCAGCCAAAACAATATCAGCTCTGGGTCCAATATCCTTGGGTTCCCACGATTAAGTTATTATTGTTATGACTAGCTGGACTCTCATCCCTATTCCCCCTCCCAGCAGCAACTAATTCCAAAAGCAATAGAGAAAATGGCTGCATTTCCATTTGTTGTCAAAGCAAGAACATCCGATGTTAGCAGTGTTGACATCTACAGCCCTAGTGGACCTCTTCCGAGCTGAGGCTGTCCCTCAGTGC
>NW_015386752.1:223874-257159 GCF_001527695.2 Protobothrops mucrosquamatus
AATTGATTTAAAAGGGAATTAATTATACAAGGATCATAAAATGAATGACTCAGGTAGTCTTTAATTGCTTGAAATAGAAGAAAATTTATACATTTCAAAATATGATAAGGAAACCAGGTTATTTAAAGGCAAGACAAAATGTTTGTACTTAAATATTATATGAATACAAAATATTTGTGACAAATTTCTGGATGAATTCAAATAACTTTTGATGGCTTGGGTAGTTCATAGCCACCAAGAGCTTGGTCACATTGACCTATGATCTTATTTGGATGCTGCCCTTGAAAATAATCCAGAAACTATACTAACTGCAAAATCAGTTGTCAACTTGTTGACAGTATTAGCTATCAAAAACCATATGCTGTAATTCTGACCTGGACAGAGGAATATTTGTTTCCTATTGATTTTTTAAAATTTAAGGTATTGTCTTTGACCTTTGGAATTGTAAGTGATTTGGATTCAAGAACTTATGCTAAACATGCCTGGAATGAAGTCAAATGCAGTAAGAGGCTCATACATGTAATGTCAAGGTATGATGCCATCTACTCCTAATATGTATAATGCAATGTAATTGAACATTGCATAAATATAAATATAAATAATAAATTGAACAATGCTAGAAAATGCAGTAATTGTGAAATAATCTGTATGCTCTGAAAATTAATTGTTTAATGGAGAATGTCTAATATATTTTCTCAAAGACCAAGATGAAAGATTGTTGCAGGGCTTCCAATCTATCTAACCCAAAGATGCTTTTTCAAGAGTCAACTGGACTTCTTTTGTTTTTCCTTGAAGACATTTCACTTCTCACTCAGAACTGAGGAAACTTTTTGATAAAAAGTGAAACATCTTCAAGAAAAAAAACAAAGAAAGTCCAGTTACCTCTTGAAAAAAAGCACCTTTGGGACAACCAAGATCTGGATGACTGAGAATCTTCATAGAATTCCAATTTAACATTTATTTCTGTTCTGGTTTTATTACAACAGATAGAAAGAGACACATCTATACTTGGATTTGCTTCCCATTTTGATAGGTAGTACTTAAGTTCTTCAATAATTTTATCAATACAATTCAACCACAGTATTTACTAATATGGCTTTTATTTGCATTTTTAACTTCTTTGTGTTGTTTTGAAGTCCTTTGGACAAATATGTTATGCTTTATGCTTTATGGCATCATTGGCTAAACTTTGAGCATTTCTATCACATGGTCTGAGAAGGAGGAATGTACTGATGGATGCTCCAAGATTCTTTCTTTCTTTCTTCAAATAATTAAATTGTAGAATATATGGCAAATATTAAAGCAAAAGCAGCAATGCCTTAAACTAAGTTTTTAATGCATAATCATGATGCCACTGCAGTTTTCCTCATGACTCATCACAACCATTTTTCCTGTATTTCTATTAGTTCCTACCAATAGACTCAATTAAAATGAAATATATCTTGAATAGAAGTTATTTGATCCATTTTTTTAAAAAAAAGGTATTTGGGAAGGAATACAGTGATTTCTAAGGGCAACTACCACCACTCTAATCTGAAAAGGTCACTGAAGTAATTATAAAGCATAAATTAGAAATTAATTGATCTGGATTGCTGAAAGGTTCCCAAGCACACAAAGAGATTTCATTTAGAAATATGGCTTGTGAAGGATTCAGAGGTTTGGCAGTTGTAATCTATATCTTCCTCCCACTCTAAAGACTCATCTTTGCAGCAATGAAGTGTCATCTTGAAGTGTTATTTTATCATTATAAATAATGTCACACTTGAGTATTTGTGAGTTGCACCTACTTTCTGTGTTACTAATGCAAAACTGTAGAGATTTTTTTATTATTACAGGTAGTCCTTGACTTACAACCTGTATTTACAAAGTTACAGTGGCACTGAAAAAAGTGCCTTATGACCGTTTTCCACACTTATGATTGTTGCAGCATCCCCGTGGTCACATGCTCAAAATTTGGATGCTTGGCAACGAGTTCATAGTTATGATGGTTATAGTGTCCTGGGGTCATGTGATCAGCTTTTGCAACCTTCTGACAAGCAAAGTCAATGGGGAAGGCAGATTCGCTTAATAACCGTGTTGCTAACTTAACTGCAGTGATTCACTTAACATCTGTGGCAAGAAAGGTCATCAAATGGGGCAAGACTCACTTAACAAATAACTCGCTTAGCAACAGAAATTTTGGGCTCAATTTGTGAGCATAAGTTGAGGGCTACCGATATTATTATCTACAGTACATATACTGCCTCCTGATGTCTCTATGGACTTTGAATAAGACAAGAAGAACTAAAAGGGTAATCCCAGTGATAGTAAACAGACAAATAGACAAAAGGAGAGGCTGACAGAATATAGGATAATTGGGAAGAAATTAGGAAACTACCTTACAAGAAACCATGCGTAAGGACCTGCCCCAGCTGTCCCTCTCAGGAAAGCATGATTCTTGACGCCACGTGGTTAATCAAAAGAACTTTTACTGAGAAGTAGTGATTGCAGTAAGGCCAAGTGGAATCTGACACTCCCTTGCAAAGCAACAAGCTATTCTTCCCTCTTTGAAAGGCAAACCACTGACCAATCCACTGGCAGCCAATGCAGTACTGCAAGGTTGTTCTGAGCACACCGGCAGCACGGGACAGATAACAGTTCATCTTCAGGACACAGCAACCTTGGTGTCAGACTGGAACCTGCTGGGAAGGAGTCCATCCCATCTCCCAAGGCAATCTCACTCCCTAATTCCCAAGCAGCTTGCAAAAGCGCAAGTATGCAAAGAATGCTTCCCCAAAGAGGCCTTCTCTCCCCTCCACCAGAATGGCAGGGCACCTGAAAAAGGGGTCCTCACACCATGATTAATTTCTGAATAAAAACCGGAGCAAAGAACGGTTGGCATATCATTCTGCTCTCTCCTTGTGGCAGAATTTGAGACATTTGATGTGCACAAATGAAGACAGCAAGGGATGTTCCAGCATTATTTCTTTTAATGCTATTGGTAGTGATAGATTTCACTGCTGGGTTACAAGAGGAGGTGAGAAGAGGATGAGAAGAAGACACTGAGGACAGAACATAAAAGGAGCACAAGCAATATGGAACACGTTCCTACTTATTATTTTTCTGAAGGAGAAATAATGGTATATTTCCATTAACACTTCCATCCTTAACAGATTTCCACTGACACCTTATCTTGGTAGCCCTAACTTTCAAAGCTGCATATTTGGAACTGTAGTCTTTTTAAAATTTCCAATTCATGGTTCAGTCATAATTAGGGATGAAAAGTGGACAAGAGGGGAGAGCAGAGAAGGGGGGGTATCTACGCCCAAGCTTGCTATGCTCTCAGCTAGCTCACCAGTTTTATGGCTACTCTTCCTCTCAGTAAAATGAGAATGGCACTGACTGCCCCCACCATGAGTTGAACTTGTTCCTGCTTTCAAAGAGTGCCAGGTTATAGTTGGTCTCAGATGTCACATGAATCTATGAAAGAGGTGGAACTGCAAATTGTTGTGTCTCCTCCATAAAATATTTCCATACACCTAGATGCTGGAATTGCATCTCATACACTGAAAGGAGGAAAAATATAGTAAACTTTAAGAAAAAAAATCAATAAGTTCCACTCATCAACTGTATTACCACCTGCCACATTATAAGAGGACAGGGGTCTCAGCTGTTGTAAATATGAATAAAGCTATAAAAGCAGGTCATAAATACAACCAAGACTGGGTTATTCCAGATCTAATAAAATTCATCAGGTCAGTTTTTAATGGGATTAGATGTTTCAGAGCAGCAATCCTGAAGTTTCTTTATACTCGTACATTTATACTTTTCTTATCTCCACATGAAGAAAGAAAGATGTTAAAGGCACAGAGTTGCACATTCTACTAAATGTGTCATATTAAGTAATTTCCTATGATTAATATGTTACATCATAATTAGACACTGAAATGTTCCCTGTAGGAAGCTACCTTGAGGAATGTCTGGAAATTTTACTAACCCCCAAATGCATCAGTCTACAATGCACTCTGCATACATTGTGGGGATAGTATAATGCCCATAGAGACAAATCTGCATCACTTACCAATTAAAGGTGTGGTTAAAAAATCCTGATTCTAAATCTTAGTGCCTTTAAACCAGGGGTCCCCAACCCCCGATCCATGGATCAGTACCGGGCCACGGCATGCCAGCAACTAGTCTGCACAAACAAGGAAAGACCCCTCCACTGGATGCAGGCAGCACACAAAACCACACCCCCTCCAGCTCACGGAAAAACCTCTCTCCATGTAACAGGTCCCTGGTGCCTCTGCTTTAAACAGCTTACAGTTTGATTACCTAAAAGTGTTGGTTTTATCTTGCTATGAGGCTATTCAGAGGCTATTGCTAAAGAAGGCATCCTCAGAAAGAAGTCCTGGATTTCAGAGGTCCATTTATGAGAAAAATAGAAAATATTCTCTTGGAAGTTATAGTTAATTCTTCATTTTTCCTTCTTTGGAAAAAAAGTCATTAATACTGTACATTGTTTGCATAACACATCTGGTACTGCATAAAAATTAATTTACCTTAATTTTCTAGTAAAAAGATTAAACATTTTATTTAGAGTGTGATTTTAATCAGCTCATTAATTTTGCTAGAGAATTGGATATCAAATTGTTTCTAGGAAAATGTCGATCCATTGTGACATACCTTGGGAAATTAAAAAGGAGGGTAGAAACCATCTGATTTTGCTCTACTGAGTTCTATTGGAGAGGAAAATGGATTGAAACCTGGCTTTTCCAAAATTCTGGAATGGCTCAGGAGATCTAGAATAGATCTTCAAAGCCATCTCCACCATATTTAAGACTATCAGAGGGAAGATAAGAAAAACTGGAACAGTATTTCCAAAGAACAAACCAAGAAAAAAATGGAAAAACTGAAGGGAAGATATGCATCAACCAATGCTGTAATTCAAAGTATCTATTTAAAGCATAAGAAAAAAGTCTTATCTGCTTCCAGATTTATTCAGACTTTGATGCATAGTGATAGAATCACAGAGTTGGAAGACTATCAAATCTAATTTTCTGCTCTTGGGAAGAATCTTAACTCCCACAATTTTCTCCTCTTGTTTTATATCTCTATTCAATAGCTCAGAAATTAAAATGTACAAAAGAGAAAACATTATGCACCCTTTTGTTGTCCCTTTTTGTATCTCACAAGGGTTTGTTAGATTTCTGATAATAATTACTTGTGCCTTGAGTAAAGTGTAAACTGATCTTATCCATTTAATAAAAGTCTCTCCAAAATTTGTATTTTGAATAAGAAGACCCAATTCAAATTGTCAAAGGCCTTCTCTGCATCTAAGAAAATCAATGAAGAATGTTTTTGTCATGTTGTTCCCAGTATTTCAAAAGGTCCAACACATTTCTCATATCATACTTTAACTGTCTTTTAGGTAAAAAAAAAAAACCATCATTGATCCTTATGAATAAATTCTTGCAAGATTATTTTCAACCTCTCAACCAAAATAATTGTAAACACAGTCATTATTCAATAATGATACGGGCTGATAGTTTCTTGTTAAAGTCAGATCTTGTTCCTCTTACTTATTAATGTTATATTGGCTTTTCTTCAGCTCTCTGACATTTTTCTTCTCTCTGAAATAGAATTCAATGTATTTTGTAAAGGTTGTGAACATCCATCCTCAAAACATTTATCATAAGATCCTAGTAATCTATCTGGTCTAGGCACTTTCCTGTTGTAGTTTTTTTTTTTATATAGCTTTGCAAACTTTCTGTTCCTTGGTAGATTTTGTTTCTTTAAGCATACATCTATTTTCTCCAGAGAAATGCCTTGTCATTTATACAATTTGGAATAACATTGATAATAATTTTTTTTTTTGCATAGCCAGATTATCTGTTAATATTTCTTTTCATAATTTATATGCCAACCATTTCCCTAGTTCGTTTGTGGACTCAGTATTTTGTTTTTGTTTTGCTTTGCATAGTTCATTTTTATTTCCATTTCTCTTACTATTAATATAGATAATTGTCATTGTAAAAGCTTAATTTGTTGAGAAATACATCTCTGGAAATTCTTAATTCTTTTTTTTAAATCTCATTCAAAATAGTGTGTCTTTTCTCTTGCCTTTTTGAGCTCCCTGTTATGTTGTATGAAATAACCTCTTATGAAAGCTTTACTTGCATCCCAAACCATTCTTATGTCAGTACTTTTATCTAAATTATTTTCAAAGAACTCTTTTAATTTCTTTTTACAGTCTTCCACTATTGCTTCTTTCTGTAACAGCATTTGATTTAACTTCCATCTAAAAGAACTAGCTTCCCTTTTATAAATCAAATTTAGTGGATTATGATATGAAAAGTCTTTGATAATATCTTTACTTTATGAACCTTTAGATTGTTTGAAATCCAAATGATATCTATTCTTGAAAAAGACATGTCTTTCAGAAGAATATGTATACTCTCTTGAATTGCCATTTTTCTGTCTCCATATGTCAGCAAGCCCTAATTTGTATATCAACTGCAAAAAAAACACCCCTTCTGGTAATTTGGTAATTCCTACAAAGGTCGGGTCCATTTCTCTCTTTAATTTCAATATTTCAAAAGGCACTTTCACCAAAATGTAATCTTTCAAACTTACTGTACCCTTTTATCCATTTTAAACTTTCTTACAGCCAATTCTTTTTAAGATTTAGGCTAAAAAATTAAATCCTTTAAATCCTTTTTTCCCTTTAATCCAGAAATAATGTTGACTTACTAAATGGATTTCTCTTATCCTACCACTCAGAAAATCTATTTTTAACTGTAAATTGATTATATCTTATAGTAATTAAGAAAGTGTTGTATAGCTTGTGTATACATAGGCTGCATTATGGCTTTCATGTTGATTAAAATCCCTCAACCTCCAGCCTCTCAACTCATGAGTCAACTGCAAAAACCTCGGTTCCTGCATTTCCTCATGAGGAACAACTGTCCAGAGTTCAAGTGGGTGATCTCACCATTTTTCCTTGTCTGGAGAGACTGTGCCATCCAGAATTCATCATCTGACCACAAATCTCCATCATAATGTTATCCCCGAAGTCTAGACCTCCATAGAACCTTACCTGAAGAATCCTAAATACTCTTTCTTATATATAATTCTAATATAAAATATTGATTGTGTGCCATCAAGCTAGTATCAACTTGATCTGTTCCCAAGAGCTGGTCCATCAGCTCTTCTAAAGTTGCAGCATTGCAGCTTCAATCGAGTCTATCATCTTGCTGATCATCCTCTTCTTCTCTTTCTTTTCATCTTTCAGAGCAAACTACAGTAGATATTTTTTTTTACATTTTATAGGGCCTGGATAGAATGCCAACAAACCAGCAGTCATGACCCTAAAGTAAAAGTAGTTCAACAAGCACAAATACAGATCATTTGGTTTTGGCAGGTAAGGGAATGAGCTATAAGCCACTTCCTAAGTGCATGGATCAGGTGTTGAACTGAGTCCAGGGAGAACCCCAATTAGGCACAATGCTCAGCAGGTGTCATTGTCTCCCATCTACTCCACAGAATTACTATAAAAGGGGAGGGACCCCTATGTGTACCATTTTAAATACCTAGAGAAATGTTACTCAACCTCAGCAATTTTAAGACATGGGACTTCATGTTGGCTGGGGAATTTCAGGCATTGAAGTCCAAATATCTTAAAAGTTGCTGAGATTGATAAACTCCAGCCTAGAGAAAATATGGCAACTGGCAACTCTGTTGTTAAGTGAGGTAGTCATAAAGTAAAATGTCACATGACCTCATCCAACTTATAATACTAGTTCCAGTTGCAATTGTTAAGCAATCCAGTTAAGCATGATGTTATGTGGCCATGACTTGCAGCTTCTCACTGGCTTCCCCATTGACTTTGCTTTTTGGAAGCTGGCTGCAAAGGTCACAAATTGTGATTGTGTGATCAGAGGATGCTGCATCTGTTATAAATGCATTGTGAATCCAAGCACCCAAATCACAATCATATGACCATAGGGACACTACGATGCCCACAAAGGCTGGTCCTGACTCTCATTTTTCAGCACCATCATAACTTCAAACAATTGCTAAATGAGTTGTCAGTACGTAAACATATATTTATGTCTAATAAATAATGAGCTAACTAGGTTTTTTTTAATACTTGTCTTTAAAGTTGTGAAGCTTCAGAAATAGTTGGAACTACTTTAAACAAGACCTGCTTTACTTAAGAAGAAGTCTGGATAACTCTACTGCACCAAGAGAAGCAGTCTGATCTATTTTCTTTCCACCAACAGCAAGAAATATATATTTTTCTCAAATTTACTGAAAACCCTTGAAATATATCTTCTCATATAAGACTTATAGAGACATTTTTCATCTGAAAAAAGTGTCATAGGCAGCATTTCACATCTGCTTAGAACTTAATTTATTTTAACCCTTTGAGCAGAACAATACAGGTACAGCTATAGAAAAGAAAAAGTTGGTGGGCTATATTAGAACAATAGAAATGTCATAATGCTTTGTTGAGATGACCAGGGCCAGATTAACATAAACGTTAAAACCATTTAATATCCTTCAAGAATTCCTATAATACAGATGTGCCTCTGAGATCCCCAAGGAGAAATATATAGGAGTCTTATTTGTTCTCAGAGTATGATCCTGAAAGAAAACTGAGTTAAACAAAAGCCTTCTAAGAAATATTCAGAGAGAAAGAAATCTGTGCTTCTATCACAGGAAGACTACAGGTAGGACAAAGATGCAAGCTTCTTTACTTTAAAACATTGATGTCCATCAAACAAATAAGCAGAAAAGGTTTTATACTTCCTCCTGACCTCTACTGGATCTAAACATTGTATATATTCAATAGCCTTTTCTAAAAGAACAAGTGAAATTTGAAGTAGCAACTGGTGAGCCAGCAAAGAAGCTGTTAAGAGTATTTATAGACACAGCTTGAACTTCAATATCACACTTTTCTTTCACAAAGCAGGCATTTGTGAAAGAATTGCATTTCCCCATGTCTACACACAAATACAAAAATGGGAGTGGGTGGAGAACTTAAATTAGCCCCGTTCTCAGCAATATATCCCATTTCATATTTCAATGGGAAGACAGTATCCAAAGCAAAAATCTGCTCTTTGTTATATTCAGTATTAAACTTTAGAATGTCATGTATTTTAAGAGCATTTATGTTAACATTTTTCTGTACTTCATAACAACAGGAGATGCAAGTTTCTTGAGGGATTGTGTAGGTTTTGTGAATCATAAATTATGTTGGATAGGGAACTTTTTCATGGGGGGCTGGCACACCTCAGTGACATAAAAAAATTAATAGCAGCATTGTGTATGAAAACACATTTTTCCCTTTTCCAACAAAAGCCATCTCTCAAATCCTGGTTGACAAAAAGTGCAGGGCTATTTGTATGTTCGTCCAAGAGGATTTAGGTATTTAGGTCTGGACCAAGGTTGAATATGTGAGTTGTAATGTTTGTGAACTAGATCTTAGCTTTTGAAAAACAGATGACAAGGTGGTTAAGATTTTTAAAAAACAGAAACATGTTAGAGCCATTTGGAATAGCTGGTTTATTCTTTTCAATTTGCATTGCATTCAAAGAAGAGGTGAAAAGATTAGATAACACCAAAACCTTTAGCCACATATGAGAACATTTTATTCCTTACTGGAGTGGTGATTTTCTTTTCAAAAGCAAAACTGGAAGGATGCATTCCCTCAGCACAAAGAGGTCAGCAGTAACATGATTTACTGTAGTAAATAATTCCACAACCATGCATACTTGAATGGAATTTCTGATGTCCTGTTTTTCATTTCCACCTCTGATGTATCTTCCCTTAAGACAATATTTTATATTCCTTATAATCAAAATGAATAATGTGGCCTTGGTTTATTTATGGTTGTGTGTCTTATGAAGATTGGAAGTCTTCCTTTTTTTTCTCTTTTTCCAGATTAGTAATCAAACCTCCAGCTCATTTTGACATAAAAACAACAAACAATTTTAGATGTCCAAGTGGAGGGTCATGAGCTTAGAAGAAGTAAACGTGTAAGACGACAGACATTCCCTGTGTGATATTTGAGTAACAAACATAAATGGATGAACTATGTTCCTTAGTGATACAAAGGAAATGCCAGTGAAGAAATTCTGACTTCCAAAACTAATCGTTGGATTTCTGTTTTGTTCATAAGTTCTAAGAGTTTTGCTTTTTAGTATGTACCATTTTGCAAGTGCATCAGACCAAATGTTCACTTTTATGGATGGGAAGTTGCAGTTGTTATTTAGGTGGTAAAGGGAAAGGAAAAATTTCTGATTGTCAGGGCTGCCCTCAGGGTATGGTAAAAAAAAAGAAAGAAACAACAACATGGCCATTGCAACAGCTGAAGCTATGCCTGCTTTTTAAATGTGCCATGTCATGGTTGCCAATTTTTTACCACAGTCTGTGAGCATCCCTGTTGGTTGAAAAGTATTTTACTATTTTGGCTGTGTTCGCATAATATACCTAGACAGATCAAAGATTACTAAGACAGTTGCTTTGCACAACAGGCTATGTGTTCTTCAAATTAGCTTTAGCAAAGATTTTTAGGAAGTCTCACATGATTTATTAGCTGTTGATTTGATATGTCAGGCTAGAAAATGGTCGATTTAATAACCAGGTTAAATATCTGGCATGAAGGCAGTCACTGAAAGATATATTAAATTATACTGTCAAAGTAGCAACTGTCACTGCTGTAAAGAGCAGAACCCATCTATGGCTGCTGGGAGGCCAAGTCAGGAATGAGAATTTATTTCCACCATGATGGTAGAGTCTTCCTTTTCCCCTAGAACAGGGGTATCAAACTGCCGCCCCACGGGCCGGATGCGTCATACTGAAATCGCGCCCACCCCATTGTCGGCAATGGAAAAAAAGTCACGATACATCACGACACGTTACATGATGTTGCGAGTTTGACACCCCTGCCTTAGAATATGCAGCAATGCTCTCCACATGGCATCATGTCATCAAACTGTGAATGTCTCTATTATCTGCCGCTGCCAAAGGCGGAGACAGTCAACATTCATTGTGTGATGTTAAACATTATAGAGAAAGAGAGAAAACCTTCCACAGATTTGCCACTGATGAATTAACTATTTTTTGTTCTGAGAATGTTGTTGCCTCTGAGAGCTGGTGAAAAAGGATAGAGAAGAAATGATATCTTTGACTCAATCTTACTCCAGTTTTACAGCTTTTAAAAAACTTATTTCATTCTTCACTATCACTATTCAATTCTGGAGGGTTGAGAACCTGTTGTTCAACATCTGCAAAGCTGGCAGAAAAATGAGCCAGCTAATTTAATCCTTGCTTCACATAGGGAACAACCTTACATCATGTCAAATCATAAGATACAAGCAACAAAATTATAGTCATAAAAAGATGAGGAATAGGTAATAGGAAGGATGAGAAGAATAATAGTACTACAGCCCTACTAGGTAGTTTGACAGTGTTGTGGGAATTAGTTGTTTAGCAGAGTGATGGCATGAGGGGAAAAACTGTCCTTGTGTCTAGTTGTTTTGGCATGCAGTGCCCTATAGTTCATCTTGAGAAAAGAAGTTGAAACAGTCTGTGTCCAGGATGTGAGGGGGTCTGTAGATATTTTCACAGCCCTCTTTCTGGCTCGTGCAGTATACAGGTCCTCAATGGAAAGCAGGCTGATAGCAATTGTTATTTCTGCCGTTCTAATTATCCGTTGAAGTCTGTTTCTGTCTTGTTTGATTGCTGTGCCAAACCAGACAGTTATATTTAATCAATAATTGTGTGCTCTAACTGACTGCAATAGCCTGGGGTCTCAGCAGAAGTGACAATAGAAGTGATGCACTTATTGAAAAAGCCCAAACAGCTAGGGTTCTGAACCTGGGTTTGTCAGTAAATTGCAGATTCCTGACATACCATGGCTTAGCTCAGCTCCTTGACTGAAAGTTCTCAGACACACATCAGCTAGATTGGAATAGTATAACAAGAATTGAGCCATTCACCACAGGTAAAGAAGTGTTAGGAGTTTAAAAAGGAAGCCTTTTCTTCCTTCCCTTCCAAATCTTGGCATGCTGCTTGAAATTGAAGAGTTGTGTGTTTTCAGAATGGCCATCTCTATCTAGGAAGCTGGTATCTCAGCTGTTCTGCAAATGGGAGGAGATCCCTCATGAAACTCTGAAAGTTAAGGAGACTACTGGAAAAATGATGGCACAATGAAAATAGGGCAGTTATGGAACCCTTTGGCTATCTCATAACAAAATAAGAAGTCCATGTTCCCCTTATAAAAAGTTCTCCAGTATCTTTTTCTCCATTGAATCATTTCTAAAGCAATTCCCTTTCATCTAATTGCAAAAAGAAAAAAAAGTGCATGATAGTTTCTCTACTGGGCTCTAGTTGATAATGCTTAGACAATTAATTTCTAATAAGTTACAAGGCATTCTCATAAATGACAGATTCACTAAATGAACAATCAGGTGTACTGGAATTATGATGTGTGAGCCAAAACAAAAAAAAGAAAGGATTATATGAAGAAAACTGGGAAAATGGAATAAAGCTTAATTGGAAAGGTAAGCTATTAAGATGGAAGCATTAATTATTAATTCTCTTGAAGTGATTTCACCAAATCTATAATTAATTTTTAAGAAAATAAAGCAGATTTCAGCAAACCTGTATACAGATCTCAACCTTCAATGCCAAGCAGTGTGATGGAAACCTAAGTGGGAAGTCTACTTGATTTGATAGAGGTGGCCCAATTCATTCGACCACCTGGAATGGGAAAATGACCCACTATTTTCTTCACTCCTCCTTCCAAATAGTTTGCCCTCGTGGATCTTTTCCATTGTAGTTGCACTACCATGCACCTTAACAACATTCTGCCACATAAAGATGTGGCAGTGTGAGGTGAATATAGTGATTGTTGGTGCAGATAGATATTGCAGACACTTCTCAATGCATCATTCCACAGTCACCATAAAGCAATGCATCAGAAATGGATAGCTGTAGCAGCAAACCAGAATGGAGACTAGCCTAATTTCAGTGCAATAAAGCAGCTGCTCTGGTTTGAGAAGACCACAGGAAGGCTTGGCCCAGGTTACCATTCTTCCTAGAAGCTGTTGCAGTCCAAACTAAGGAAGCAATGTATTCTCTCTGGGTGGCCTAATTTGACTCTTGCACTGATCAGGAGAGCTGGCTGTATTAAAATGTAGAATAATAAATCAATTGTTCTACTACTCTCCCTTACCCAGCAACTTTCAAAGAAGGGACACAACCCAGCAACTTTCAAAGAAGGGAGCAGTGGCAGCAATTCAGTGTCTATCTTTCTTCATTACTGAATCATCATGAGTTTCTGAAAAACCAGGGTTCAGTTCAGATCACTTTGGAAAGGAATCGTCTCTTTGAAGCGGTCAAATTTGAATCCAGTGGCTGACACACATTTCTAATTAAAACTGATGTACCATATTAATAAAAATACTATTGATTTCTGTGCAATATCATAACATCAAAACATAAATCTACATTCAATCCCAAAAGATGAAGCAGGGATTCATATCATGTAAACAACTAGCCTCATGATGTGTCAGGAACAATCTTGAACTGAACATACTCAAAACAAGAAACAATAGTAGATTTTAGGAGAAGCCCTCCTATTCTATCACCTCTTACAATACTTGGCAACACAATATCAACAGTTGAGACCTTCAAGTTTCTAGGTTCTGTATCTCAAGACTTAAAATGGACACCTAACATCAAAAATGTCATCAAAAAAGCACAACAAAAAATGTTCATCCTGCACCAACTCAGGAAGCTCAGACTGCCTAAAGCAGTGGTTCTCAACCTTTTTAATGCCACGACCCCAACTGGTTGTAAATCGAGGATTAACCGGTCGTAAGTCGAGAACTAAACCGGTCGTAAGTCGAGGACTACCCAACCGGTCGTAAGTCGAGGACTTTCCCTGCCCGGGAGCGCCGCGCATGCGTGGTTCCGCCCCCTTCACCGGCCGAGGCGTAGCTGGCAAGCGGCAGAGACGGAGCAGGCCGACCACCAGCTGGCCCAGCCCAAGGGAGGTAAGGCACCCGCCGGAAAAGGGGAAAAAATGGACAAAAAAAATGGCGGACAACCTTCCTTGGCGACCCCTGTGAAATGGTCGATCGACCCCAAATGGGGTCCCAACCCACAGGTTGAGAACCACTGGCCTAAAGAGTTGCTGATATAATTCTACAAAGAAATTATTGAGTCTGTCATTTGCACCTCTATAACTGTCTGGTTTGGCACAGCAATCAAACAAGACAGACACTGACTTCAATGGATAATTAGAACTGCAGAAAAAACAATTGCTATCAGCCTGCTTTCCATTGAGGACCTGTATACTGCACGAGCCAGAAAGAGGGTTGTGAAAATATCTACAGACACACACACCCCTCACATCCTGGACACAGACTGTTTCAACTTCTTCTCTCAAGATGAACTATAGGGCATTGCATGCCAAAACAACTAGACACAAGGACAGTTTTTCCCCTCATGCCATCACTCTGCTAAACAACTAATTCCCACAACACTGTCAAACTACCTAGTAGGGCTGTAGTACTATTATTCTTCTCATCCTTCCTATTACCTATTCCTCATCTTTTTATGACTATAATTTTGTTGCTTGTATCTTATGATTTGTATTAATTCTTTCATTTAGTATCCTAATATGATTTATGTTGATTGCTTATTTAGTATCATATGACCATCACTGAGTGTTGTATCTTAGGATTTATGATGAATGTATTTTTATGATTATAATCATCATTTATCACGTTGCTTGTATGTACCCTGAGAGCTTATGTACCAGAGACAAATTTCTTGTGTGTCCAATCACACTTGGCCAATAAAGAATCCTATTCTATTCTAAAATCCACTTCAATTCCTTGCTTTGAAGTTGGTCTTTCATGTAATACCAAAGGCCCTTGATAGATGAATTACCTTTTCTTCAAACATAAAAATGCAGTTATCATGGGGGTAATTCTGTCTTTATAGTACATTGCCTTATTTATATGGAAATCATTTCCATCATCTGACATGGGGTACTGTGAAAAAAAAAAGAAATGCTACATATCTGCTTCTAATTAATTGCCCATTCAAAGGAGCCATCTACACCACCACTTAATGTGGAATTGTCACTTCATTTTGTATGACACAATCAAGATGATGTGACATCACAGAAAGTTAACCAGATGATTATTTAATTAAATAAAAATTGGGGTGATTTTTCTGTACAACAGGTTAGGATTAGAAGTTTTTTTCAAGTGTGAGATCTGTAAAACAGTTAAACACATCATCTTTGGGGGAGATACAGCAATAAAGTTACCACCTTCTATTTTTGTACTTGATATTAATACAGCTTGCTTTTATCTTACATCTCTAAAATTCCAAAGTTGCTGCTTGGAAAGTTTCCATTTAAATCATTATAGAAGACCATTGTTCTGTCTATGCTGTACAAAGTAATGCTTCCTTTTATCTATCCAGGTAGAGCTACATATACTATTGGAAGATTCCAAGTTGTAATGTGACAAAAGCAGGGGAGAAAACATCCATATTCACTTTCCCCATGTTGGTACATATTCTGCCCATCTATCATGTCTTCACTTCCAACTCTTCTCCAAGCTAAAAAGCTTCAGATTTTGTAGCCTTTTTCTCATAGCCCTGAGCCCCATTCCATTCTTATTTTGACTGTCCTTGTTTGGTTTGTCCTGGGAGGAATGCAACTCTGTTAGTAATTCCAGCTTTTTCATACAATGAATCAGCGAACACCTAGAGGCAAACAAAGTCATTACTAAAAGCCAACATGGATTTGTCAAAAATGGATCATGCCCAACAAATCTTATTGCATTCTTTGACCAAGTGACAAAATTAGTGGATCAGAGGAATGCTGTGGACATAATTTACTTAGACTTCAGTAAGGCATTTGATAAAGTAGATCACAACCTACTACTTGACAAGATAGAAAAATGTGGGGTAGACAGCACCACCACCAGATGGATCTATAGCTGGCTGACCGGCCGTACTCAGCGTGTGGTCCTCAATGGAACCGCATCTACATGGAGCGAAGTGTGTAGTGGGGTGCCCCAGGGCTCTGTTCTGGGCCCAGTGCTCTACAACATCTTTATCAATGATTTGGATGAGGGGATAGATGGGAAACTCATCAAATTTGCAGACGACACCAAGCTGGCAGGAATAGCCAACACTGCAGAAGACAGGCTTAAGATACAGAAGGATCTGGACAGACTCGAACACTGGGCACTATCTAACAAAATGAAATTCAATAGTAGTAACTGTGGGAATAATAGTAACTATGCTCAATAGTAGTAACTGTGAGAGGGACCTCGGAGTCCTAGTGGACAATCACCTAAATATGAGCCAGCAGTGTGCTGCAGCTGCCAAAAAGGCCAACACAGTGCTAGGCTACATTAACAGAGGGATAGAATCAAGATCACGTGAAGTGTTAATACCACTTTACAATGCCTTGGTAAGGCCACACTTGGAATACTGCATCCAGTTTTGGTCACCATGATGTAAAAAAGATGTTGAGACTCTGGAAAGAGTACAGAGAAGAGCAACAAAGATGATTAGGGGACTGGAGGCTAAAGTATATAAGGAACGGCTGCTGGAATTGGGTATGTCTAGTTTAATGAAGAGAAGGACGAGGGGGGACACGATAGCAGTGTTCCAATATTTCAGGGGCTGCCACAAAGAAGAGGGAGTCAATCTATTCTCCAAAGTGCCTGAAGGCAGGACAAGAAGCAACGGGTGGAAACTAAGCAAGGAGAGAAGCAACCTAGAACTAAGGAGAAACTTTCTGACAGTTAGAACAATTAACCAGTGGAACAACCTGCCTCCAGAAGTGGTGAATGCTCCAACACTGGAGGTTTTTAAGAAGAGACTGGACAGCCATTTGTCCAAAATGGTATAGGGTTCCTGCCTGAGCAGGGGGCTGGACTAGATGACCTCCAAGGTCCCTTCCAACTTTACTATTATTATTATTATTATTATTATTATTATTATTATTATTATTATTATTATTATTATTATTATTATTATTATTATTATTATTATTATTATTATTATTATTATTATTTCCCTTTCGATATCACCAACCAGGATACTTTTCTAGGATAATTGGAGCAAATGCAACCGAGGAGCATCATGTTAAGTTTCCTTGAATTTTTTTTGAAGGGAACAATCCAGAGGGCATAGGTGGAAAAGCTCTATTTCCTCCTTATTCTTGGGATTTGGCTTCTGGCTTCCAAACTTTTCCTCATATTTTTTAAAAGCTGTTGAAATAAAGAAGTCACAAGCAGGTTTCTGCTCAAACACAATTAGTGTGCTAATCACACACAGCTCTTCTATGTATTTCCATCTGCCAGATCGTGGGCAGCCGCAAACGCTTTCAGCAAATGAATGAAGGCAACTTTTTGATAAATGAGGGCAAATAAACTGAAGCTTAATTCAAATAAATAGAGACTATACAGAAGAGGGAAAATTATTTTAATTGAGGGTACAAATGAAAAATTGAATGTGTGGCTTTGGAGTTTTCTTGGTGTAAATGGCCAGAAGGTCTATTAATCATTGTCATTGTTTGGCCATCTTAGGATTCCCACTGTCTCATTCCTACTTTGGGAATGCCTATGGAGTGCCTTTGAAAGTGGCTTAGTAGCATCAACAAATAAAGAATGTGGTTACTAATTTTCTTACAAAAAATCAAGTAATCAACGATATGTAGAATCAGTGCCATTGGTTTGGGTCCATTCTGGGGGAAAATTGCCTTCTGCTATCCATTAAGCTTTGGTTGCTACCTTTAAAGACAGAAATGTTTGAAACAGATTATTTCCTAATGCTATGCCAAGCTGCCCAGTCAATAAATTATTCCCTAGGCCCAGTATGTTATATGCTCTCAATAGCATCTTCTTTAATAACTTTAAAATTATAAAAAATATCATGCCAAAATCTTCCCTCTGGTTTTCCAGAAGTTTTTTCCCCCAAAAAATATAACTTGAATTTTCTTCTTCATTTTCACAATCCTTAAAAAAAATTCAGTGTTGTTGCAATGCTAATTTTATTGTTGCAAGTTGAGTGAAAGGTATCGTGGCCATTATTAATCTGAAAAAAAAAGTCCCATGCAGGAAGTTTCTCCTGAAACCTTTTTTTATTGGAATTGCTAGTGTATGGTAGATAGATTCTTCTTTAAAGGAAAAAAAGTGGAAAACATTACTTGTAAATCAATAAAAAATAATTGGTAAAAATGCAAAACAGTTTTGCTTGCTCACTCAATCTATATTGTTGTAGTTGTGGTCATTATTATCATCATCACTTTATGTCCCACTTGTTCTTCTGGAGCTCAAGGCAGCTTCACATGAGAATCTCCTTTCATTTTATCCTCATAACTACCTTGTGAAATAGATTGGGGTGAGCGAGTAGCTGAACGAAAGTCAAGTGATGAGTTTCCAGGACTGAGAGTAGACTTGAATTATCCATATAGTTTGATTACAGCTTTCTCAAACCAGTTGTGTGTAAAATGTTTTGGCTAGCAGTGACATCTTAGTAGAAGACATGCATTAATGGCATGGTCTCTGAATGGTGGACAACTCCCCCCCCCATCCTCTGCTCAAACAGCACATTAATCCAGGCAGATGTACCACAAAATCGTGCTCTAAACTCAACAGAACAAAGCATTTGATTCAGGGAAAAGCAGAATGAGCACAAGTAAAGTAATGAAATAACTTGAGAAGAAGTGGAATTTGGTGTTACAGACATAAGCTAGAATTAACTTTCAATTGCTTCTTGACAGAAAGCACCTGAAATCTGAAATTCTCCAAGTGCAGAGAATCCACTGAATAACAACGAGCTGGCTTGCTACTTGATGCCATTTCCTGGGGCAGGTAGTGAGGACAACATGAAGTGAAGAATAAATAAAAGCAAAGGGGAAAGACTCAGGCAACAACCTGACCTTGAAGGTCAGCAGTGATTGCAGAAGTAATGAGAATGAAACATCAAGAAAGCACTTGCTGCCTGGAAACTGAGCCTCTTCATTCATCAGAATATGTTTTGCATTCGCGTTGTGTCTTTTCTCTTAGACATCCATTACTTATGATGTATGCAAACTGGAACGCTGACTGCACTGCTCACAGCCCACAACTCCTTCCTTGAAGCTTAGCTATCAGGAGAAACATTCAAAGAGCCCATCTGCCTGTACCCACAGGAGAAAAAAACTTTCTGATGGCCCATCTGGTCAAAGGAAGTGATATTTTTCCCTCAGATATATCTGAAAGGGTGGAAAGCTGACAAGTACATCAGCTCTCTAACAGAACTACTAATGCGATTTAAATCTGTTGTGGCTAATATTACTATATATCAGTATTTAGTTTTTCTTCATAAAAAGCGGGCTTGGGGGGGATGTTTTTTGTTTTGTTTTCACACTGAAAATTAACTGTGCTTATACATTCACACAATGTTGTAACTTATTCCAAGTTACATGTGAAGTGTGGCATAATGATTAATTAATTCAATTAGAAATGGAAAGATTCAGGTTAAAGTCTGCTTCAGTCAGGGAAGATAATTAGATATGTTGAAAAGCTGCTCTCTCTCTCTCTCTCAATCTAGCCTATCTTAACAGGGTTATTGTTATGAGGTTAACATAGAAAGAGCCACCCAAATAAGCTGCCTTGGATTCCTGGTTTGAATTCCAAGGTCAATATCCCAAACTAAGTGGAAGCATCTTCTGAAAATGGAAGAAGTTTTTTTATTTCATCTGCTGCAGGGGCATTTGTGGGGATGAGAGATGCTGAAGTGAAACAGCCTCATTTTACAGTGACAAGATGCATTAGGATGCATTAGATCAGGGGCCGGATGCGTCATCAGGAAACCATGCCCACCCCATTGCCGGCAATGGCGAAAAAGCTCCGATATGTTGGGCGATGTCACGTGACGTCGCGAGTTTGACATATCTGCATTAGACAGCCAGTTGGAGTAGTGGTTAATGCACCAAGCTGGAAATCTGGAGACTTTGAGTTCTAATCCAGTTTTAGGAACAAAGTCACTGAGTGACCTTAAGCCAGTCACATTCCTTCAGCCTTAGGAAGGGCTTCTCAAAAACCTTGCCAAAAACCTCTACCATGTGACCATCCCATCACTAGGAGTTGGACTCAATACAAAGGCAATGTTATTGCATTTTATAGAAAAGAGCCCATTTATTACTGAACAAATTGTTTTTCTTCTATGTTTAAAGTTATGTTTGTGTATTTCATCAAGTCAATGACTACTAGACCCTGCTAAACCAATCCCTGCAGTTTTCTTGGCAAGATTTTTCAGAAAGGGATTGCCCTTACCTATTAAGGCTGCGTGAGAGTGATTGACACAAGGTCACCCAGCTGACTTTGTGCCTAAGAGAGAACTAGAACTCATGATCTCCCAGTTTCCAGCCTAATGCTTTAACCATAATAACAAGCTGGCTTTGGAGATTTCTATATTGGTACCAAATCTAGCCATGTTTCTATCTTCTTAATAGAGGAGGAGGAGTGATTTTACTTTGATCAAGGGGATCCATTCTGGATAGAGAATGAAGACTGAAAAAGAAAATACAGACTACTGCATCCAGTTTTGGTCACCATGATGTAAAAAAGATGTTGAGATTCTAGAAAGAGTACAGAGAAGAGCAACAAAGATAATTAGGGGACTGGAGGCTAAAGCATATAAGGAAAGGCTGCTGGAATTGGGTATGTCTAGTTTAACGAAGAGAAGGACGAGGGGGGACATGGTAGCAGTGTTCCAATATTTCAGGGGCTGCCACAAAGAAGAGGGAGTCAAGCTATTCCCCAAGGCGCCTGAAGGCAGGACGAGAAGCAATGGATGGAAACTGATCAAGGAGAGAAGCAACCTAGAACTAAGGAGAAACTTCCTGACAGTTAGAACAATTAACCAATGGAACAACCTGCCTCAGAAGCGGTGAATGCTCCAACACTGGAAGTTTTTAAGAAGAGATTGGACAACCATTTGTCTGAAATGGTATAGGATTCCTGCCTGAGCAGGGGGTTGAACTCTGTGACCTCCAAGGTCCCTTCCAACTTTATTACTACTACTACTATTATTATTACTATTATTATTACTATTATTATTATTATTATTATTATTATTATTATTATTATTATTATTATTATTATTATTATTATTATTATTATATAATTCTGATTTTCATTCTCATCATTGCTAAAATGCAGACTGATTCTAAATGGGAGAACTCTGCAGCACATATATACAATGATTGTGTATATGGCAGATTATTACTATAGCTAAGATGACATGTTTTAATTGCACTGGAGAGGGAGAAAACTAACCCTCATTTGCAAATAAAAAACATCCTGAAACCAAAAACATGGGGAAAATATAAATCGTGATATTTTACTGTAGTGATGATTGTTGTATAATTATTATGACTTTTTCCTTTGGAATTGTCATACACAGCAAACTATTTTTGAGTTGCCATATGGGAATGAAAATGATTATTTAATTTTAAATAAATAGTATTATGCAGTTCAATCTGTAAAATATAAAACATTGTTTTGGATATGAGTTAACGTTCCAATGCCTCAGTTCTGTATATCTTGTACCATGAGTACAAATCTCTGGAATTTTTTTGAGACTTTTTTTAAAGATAACAAACATTTTACTGGCACAGACTCAAACCTCTGTTTTACAAAATCAATACAGTTTTACAAAAGTCAGATAATAGGGATGAAAAGTAAATACAATTAGGGATTTTATATGCCTAGCAGCCAGTCAAGCTCAGCCATAGTTAAAATTATAATCCTGGGCATGATTCTTTAGACTTCTTGGATGTAAACAAAGTACATCTGAATAAAATTATATATAAAAGGCTAAACTCCATTAGGGGTGGATTTGTTTTCAATCAATTCATTCTGTTCACTTTAATGGGAAAAAAATCATGTTGCACTGAATTGGAGTCCATAAAATAGCTCAGGAATCTAAGATTTTTATGAATCAATATGTGAAATCCAGAACAGAGCAATTCCATTGTGTTGTAGGTATAGAGTAGCCCAAGATTAAGACTGCCATCAATTATACAGCTTCCTGGAGAATTTGGGGTTATTTGTCAGTCCAATCCAACTCACATAGTTAATGGTGATGGTGGGAAGAGGTAATTGAAAAAAAAAGTGGGAGTAAATATATATTTTACAGATTGATTCAAAAAAGGAGTCAAAGAACAAAATATAAGCAATTTAGCTGAAGCAGCACAATTAGCTACCAGTAGTTATCTGTTCAGATTTCAAAAATCTCACTGCTTCATATGCATATACTTTTAAATTTTGTCCTCCAGTCTACTTTTGTATATTATGCAGAATCATTTTTCACTCCTTGGTTTGTCCTCTGTTGCAATTAGGCCTTTTGATGGTGGCGAGCAATCATTACCAACATACAAGGCATCAGCAAAATGCATCTCACCTGCCCTTACAAATTGCTCCCATCAATCCTGAAAGTAGGCAACTACTTTGAAATTACATATTATTCTTTGGGGATATTTTTTTTAAAAAATTCTTCCCTTAATGAAATGAAAACTATTGGCAAGCTAGAGTTTGATGCCAGGTTGAGTATTCCAGATTTCATAGAAATTGGTACTATACAGGGGGATTATTTATTTCTCTTCTGCCTAAAACTTTGGGAATGGGATGGATTTTTTGCTGGTAATAGGTCCCTCTGTGGGAGGAAATAAACAGGCCCAATCCCATTTCATACAAACAGATTGTGTGTGTGTGTGTGTGTGTGCGCGCGCATGTGTCTTAGAAAAAGAGGAAGAGAGAGAGAGAGAGAGAGAGAGAAGGGGAACCAAGAGGAAAGATATTCATAAAGACGAAGATGGCCTTTCTTGAATTCAGTGGAGGTGACTGTTAGAGATGAAAAACAATAACACAATTAATTATAATTCTTTGTTTGAAATTACCCTATTTGCCTCACAATCTGTTTGATTTCAATGTATGTTTCTGGCAATTTTACCTGAAGTAAATATTGCCAGTCATTTTTAAGCACAATGAGATTGGTGGTAAAGAAGCCTGCCCACATCTCCTTATATAATTGTTGTGACTTTTGACATAAGGCTGATTTAGGGAGACACAGGTGAAAAAGGTTGGAGTCACTTATCTGACACTGCTAATTATCTTCTTTAACATATCTGCAACAAAGGTCTATAACCCAAATTTCAAGGCTGCACCACCACTAAGAAATCTCCAAGGTAATCATATTATTTAGTAATACAGTACTATTTATAGGAAGTGCTGGAGATTTGAATTCAGCAGGAGTCCTTGCTTCAGACTGCTGAAAGACACTTGTAATTAAGTAGCTGTGACCCATTGAAAAGGAAAGGGCTTGTAATATAATTGTCTTGGATACAGAGTAGGAGTTTAGGGCAGTTATCAGTGAATGCTAATAGATCCTCATATTTGAAGAAAGGGTAGACTTATCAAGAAATACATGAGGCTAGGAAAGATTCACTTCTATATAACCTATATTTGAAGGCAGAAGGCAAGGAACTGAGAGGAGGAAAAACAACAACAGGAAGTAGCCAAAGACTCATTTTTATAACAATAAGCCAAGTGAGGAACAAAAACATTGGACAGGTCTGAAGGCCCATCCCTTAATCATTCTTTCTCATTTTTTTTTTGCCCTCATAGGGTAAAGCAGGGGTGTCAAACTTGCGACGTCATGTGACGTCGCGCAACGTATCGGGCCGGTTTTGCCATTGCCAGCAATGGGGTGGGCGCAGCTTCAGTATGATGACACCGGCCTGCAGGCCGGCAGTTTGACACCCCTGATGTAAAGAAATGGTGAAGTCTCCAGCAGCTGGCCTGTTTCCTATTATGACCACTACATTTAATTTGTATTAAATGAACTGAAATAAGTGTTAGTGTTTTTCTTGCCCACACTAGCTAGTTTTGAGTTTGGCTCATGTTCTGGAAATTTAGGAGGTCCTACACATGGCCCTGATCAACAGCAGAAATGACAACAGACTCAATATTTTTTTGCAGCCTAGAAACCATCTATTGGCTAGAACGGGGTAGTCAACCTTGGCTCTTTTATGACTTGTGGACTTCAACTCCCAGAATTCCTGAGCCAGCCATGCTGGCTCAGGAATTCTGGGAGTTGAAGTCCATGAGTCATAAAAGAGCCAAGGTTGACTACCCCTGGGCTAGAGTGACCTTCAGAGTGGATAGATTTCAAGGTCCTTTCTGACTATATAATGCTGTATCATGATGCTGCACAAAGTCAGAAGTCACACTTGAATTAAGTTCCTCATCTGTCCATATGTACTCATATGCCCAATCCCAATTTATTCTTATCAAGGAAATAGAACAAACTTCCTAATTGTGGGACTGAGGATTCTGCACAAATTTGAAAAACAACTCTGGATCTCTGTCTTAGAACATCTCCTTATCTTCTTATGACTATAATTTGTTGCTTGTTTCTTACAATTTATATTGTTTTAGTATCCTGGTATAATTTATGTTGTTTGCTTAGCTAGTATCCCATGACTATCACTAAGTGTTGCATCTTATGATTTATGATGAAGAGTTGTATTTTATGATTTATGATGAATGTATTTTTATGTTGTTTATGATCCTGATTTATCACTATTACTTGTATGTACATTGAGAGCTTATGCACCAGAGACAAATTCCTTATGTGTCCAACCACACTTGGCCAAAAAAGAATTCTATCACCTCTGTCACAAAGCTAAGCTGCTTTCTTCCTGGTTCAGTGCAATGTAGATGAAACCACTACAAAATCCAGCTTCCTGAACTTCTAAGATTCATGAACTTCCATGGGGAAGAGGGGCAATCTGCATCACTGCCTCCATGTCACTCCTTTGATGTGCTGCAGTTTGCTATAAATTCTATTATTTAGGTACGATAAAGAAAGTGTAAACTTGAAATTTCTGCAGCTCTTGATCAGTAGGTTAAGTTAAAAATATTTTATTGGTTTCTTCACTGGGGGAGAAGCCAGGATGCAAAGTACACACCCTTTACCTTTGGTTTTCCTCCTCTTCCTCCCCTTCTTTTGAAATAGGGTGGAGGAGATTTTTATTGCTACAGATATGCAACCAATTAATCTAAGTTAATCAATGTATATACTCACGCAACTTGCAAATTGCAACTCTGGATGGCCAACCTAGAAATTCAACCAGTACAAAACAATACTCAAAAACAAAACTATAACATAATTGAGGCCAGCCCACATCCTTTTGTATCAAATCATTTCAGACAGGCTTATTCACCTTGGCCCAATGCCCGGGGGGGGGGGAATCAGATCTTCAAGGCTTAAAAAAAAACCAACAGTGTTTTTCCTTCTTGTTCACAGCATTTTAAGAAGGAAGAAGCAAATAAATGCTACTTCATTGTCCTTGGAGAAAAAAATAGCAGGAAGGCAAGTTTTGTTTTAATGAATCTAAAGGTTATCTGGAAATGATGGTGAGCATATGCTTGGTTCTTATGCAGTTGGCTTTGTTTGTATGAAAGTGAAAATTAACATCATATTAACAATCTCTATGGAAAGAGACAAGTTTCAGCCTTTTGCTTCTATTGTAGTCTGGACTATCTTCTCCACATAAGAATGCAAAAGAGAGTGTGTTATTTGCTTCTAGAGGAAAACTCTATTAGAGACAGTACCAGATTTTTTTTCCAAAATAAATAAGCATATTTTGTGTGGTGTGTGTGTGTGTGTGTGTGTGTGTGTGTGGTGAAAGAGACAGCAAGAGTGCATATCATATTAGAATATGGTAGGCAAAGAGTTATATCTCCATGCTTCAAGACTAGATTCCTCTCTTTCTCAGAGGTACCATTTCTTTAAAAAGAACTAAATATGTAATCATATCTAGTACAATTGCCTACCTAACATCAATCTATTACACATTCAACTTCCTGCCTCTTCAGCTTAATATACTGTAGATGATGCATGTGTTGAAAGAAAAATCATCAGGTCCAGTCCAAGCCAGGAGTAAATAAAATGGAAGCTAAGATGTTAAAAATAAAATGGAGGCTAAGACGCTGGAAATAAAAATGGCTGTTTGGAAAGAAAGTTTAATGATGAGCAGAACCACCAGTAGCATATGGTTCTGGGACAACTGACCATATGGAGTTGAGAATGGGTGGGTTTTATACATTCTTTTGGGGCTTTGTGTTTGAGATGCCCATTACGAAGTGTACTTTGACCTGTACTTGAGTGTGCCCTTTTGGTATTCTAATGGTGGTGGGTTAATCCTATTATGTCCTAAAGGTCATGTCCTGCCCTTTGACTTTTTGTTTTTCTAATCCCCTCAGCTCCAGCCTTCCTGCCCCCAGTCTTCTTGAATGGATTACCAAATCTGTATTTCTAAAAGGTAACCTGCTCAGTTTCTGACTGGGGCAGGGAGACTGGGGCTTCTGCCTCTGTTAAGGTTTTTTCTCTCCTCCATTTCTCCTTTAGGAAAAATATAACATTTGCCTCTTTAATATCCCCCAAAATATTTCATTCTCGGGGGGGTGTGTGTGCTAACTCTCTACACATGTAATATTATTATGATTTTGATGAGGAATAGAACATAAAAATAATATATGCCAAAATCATAATAACTAAGTATGTTGAAGAGTGAAACCAAATAAGCAAGCAAACAGGCAAGCAATCAACAAAACATTGATCATACCAGTATACTTATGAAAAAAAAGTAGTAAGTGTTCAAACATCCTAAAGTATCTCATTGCCCATTACCCCCTGTGGGAAGTTAGCCCAGAGAAGGAAATATTAAAAAGGCAGAAAAAAATATTGTTCACCAAAAGGATTTTTAAAAGCATTTTTTGAAAAGCAGAAACCAAACCTGGCCTCATCTCTTTACCCAAAGCAGTAGCTAGTCTTATACAAATGCAGATGTGGAACCATCAGGAAGTTTGGAGCCAGGGATCTCAAGACAAAAGAAGCTCTTAAGAGTCATTAGCCCCATCCCCAGGGAAGCAGATGACTTTTGGGACATAATATGACTAACCATTACCATCAAGTAATACCAGAGAGGCACACCTGGGCTCAGGTCAGAATATGTGACACAGGAAATAGCCTCAAAGTTCATGCCACAGGAACAGGAAAACTTCCAAACAAAAAGCTAGGGAGGGTATAAAAAGCTACTGGCCATGTGCTCTCTCTCTCTTTCTTCTCTGCTCTTTCCTGAAGAGCCATCTTTCTGCTTCTGCAATAAACTATAACCATCTTCCCAAAGCAGTTGCCATGTTGCTTATTTAATAATAATAATAATAATGATAATATTCCCGGCTTGGATGAACCAGGATGAAGACTTACTTCTGACACCCCTTTTGAAAAAGTCTCTGGTACAGGTTCCAGGATCTCAACTGACTATATATCAAACTTCTTTATTTATCTGATCTGAGCAACTTTTCATTTCATCTAGCTGTTCCAAAATCTAACAGTTGCTTTATACTAAAAAGGCCCCCACAGGATTGTTTTTAACTCACATCACAGCCCTAGAAGGAGCACAAATTTCATGCTCTAATATGTTGCCTTTAGAAACATGTAAACTTTGTCACAAAAATAAGGTTTGCCACTGTGAACATCATCTGAAACATGATTGTGAGAATTAGAGGTAGGTAAAAATTTGGTCTGTTCTGGATGTGTTTATTTTTTTCTAACAGGAATTTACCCAAATTTATAAGACTCTTCATAAACAGCCTGGTATATAAATCTACAAAAATAAAAAATAGGAGAAAGCAATACCGGTCCACTTATCAATCCATGCATAGTGCTTAATGTGCTTAGCTTTTCATAAATCCCTTTATATGTAATCATGTCTGCGGCCCTGAATTTAATAATGTTCCTTTTCTTTCTATCAGACTCCTCACCCTTAAAAGATGCATGACAGACAAATACAACACAATTCTATCTTGACTGGAAATTGCTGTGACTTCCAAATTTGGCCCAGCACTTCATTTCATCTTTTCCCATTCTGTTTCCTACAATCGATGTCATAACCATGAGTTGCATGCTGGCCTTTTTGTTGACCCTCAGACCATTGCATGTCACCATTTAAAATTCAAGAGCAAGACATTGATAAATGGCAACACATATTCGCCCCAGTGTTCAATGAGAAACAAATGAAAAACAAAGAAAAACTGCTGTAAAAGTTTTCAATTAACCTGACATGGTCCTTTAAAAAAAAAATACTCAACCTTCAAAAAGCTTTTGAAAAATTAGTAGGCAAAGAAATTGCAGTTATATCATTACATTATTAGGGCACTGGCCTTAGGTTGCAAATTATGTCTTTGCTTCTTAAACTGTAGGTCTCAGGCACCCAAAGGTTATCTATCCATGACCATGAAATACATCATTGGTTTAGTAGGCAACTGCCTTATCTGCCTGATAGCCAGGCCAGCCAATTACTTTATACAAAGAATTTAGCCTCTATCTTCTATGCCCACAAGGTATAATGCTATAATAACTGCAAATGATTTTTGAAAATATTATCTAGAGAATGAAATATGGGTCTATTTTAACCTATGAGATTTACATTTTAATCTCAAAAGGAAAATCATTGTAAATGAAGGAGATGATAAAAATGATTTAATGTCACTATAAATTGCAATTCTGAGGATATCTAGCCTCAAGACTTCCATGATTCATAGTAGGTTGTGAAAAGCTTTTTGAAGGAGTGTTCTGATTCACTGAAACTTTGATCAGATCACCCAATTGAAGCAGATTGGCAAATCAAAATGATTCTAAGCAGTGAATCAAATCAGGTGATTTAAGAATGGCTCATAATTCTGAAGTTCTGAGCTTGACCAGTTTTTGCTTTCTCTGGAATTGTGACAGATCCAGGCTGCAAAAATCCTAATGGCCACTAGATGACAGCAATAAGATAGAGAAAACTCAATAATAATAATAATAATAATAATAATAATAATAATAATAATAATAATAATAATAATAATAATAATAATAATAACAACAACAACAACAACAACAACAACAACAGCAAAGTTGGAAGGGACCTTAGAGGTCATCTAGTCCAACCCCCTGCTCAGGCAGGAAACCCTACACCATTTCGGACAAATGGCTGTCCAGTCTTCATTGTTAGCTAGTGATAATTCAGAAAGCATACAGCTATGTATGAAAAATATTTGAGAACGGTGAAAGGGATATGAAGCTCTCTGAGGGTGGGAGCTGGCCACTCTCTTCCTATCCAAGAACTTTTAGAATAGCAAAGTTAAAGTTCTAACTACTATAGTAAAGTAGAAAGAAAATAAAACAGGGGGGGGATAAAAAGTGCAGGAAAAGAAAAAAGAACAAAGAGAAAAGCAAAAGAGAAAAAACCCTAAGATAGTAACTTCCCACTCTCATCACACAAGTATAAACAATTTCACAATTTATTCATCTCCTCTTAATTAGCAGATATAAAGCTCTTCTTCCCATAACTCAACTCTTAACTACATGAAAATCCAGTAAATAACATCTTCTCCAATCCAAGTGTCAACAAAAAAGTCCAGAGCCCTGAAATAATAACATTAATTAGCAAATGTAAAGCTCATCTAGCCATATCTCAACTCTTAACTGTAAGCAAACTCACATTTAGAAAATATAAAGTGGTCCCAATATCCTAGTATAAACAAAAGACTAAAAATTAACATGACAAAGAGGGACAATTTCTCCCTTAAAGAGAACAACTCACAAGGTCCAGTTAAATACAAAGCCAACTTAAATGCAAGAGGCATAAAGTGACTGCAGGGAAAATGGCTTAAACATCATGCTAACTATAAGCAAACCAAATATGTAATTTCTTCCTAGTCCAAAATCCAAAAAGAATCAACCACACAAATTAACTCCCATTTTAACCCTGATTAAATGAACCAATTTCCTTTTGTGTAAAAACAAATCTTGCTCTTTAATCCACTCAGATGATTATTGATCCTTGTTTCTGGTTTCTTCAAAACTTAAAAATAAATCTTTTTATAAGTCCAGCAAGATATCCCAAAGGTGCTTTTTCACCAGGCAACTGGACTTTATTGTTTGTCTTTGTAGATCTTTCGCTTCTCATCCAAGAAGCTTTTTCAGCTTCTTCAGAAAAACAAGAAAGTCCAGTTGCCTGGTGAAAAAGCACCTTTGGGATCACTATGACCTCGATGACTGAGAATCTCCATAGACAAGTCCAGCAAAAAGAAATCATTCTAATTACTCTCTAAGACTGGCATTTTTATGTCTGTCTTAATTTTTAAAAATTTCATCTGATTTATTTTATTTTCTTTTTGATATATCAAATGACATATTCTTGTTCATGGTCTCAGATTGATTTTATTGCAAGTCTTTTTCTGTAATGTTTTTTCCCCTGGGAGCACTGTTCATAAGAACACACAACACAGTTGACATTAATGATTCAAGGTCCCAATGCTATCCCTCAAACATGTCTCTGAGAGCCATTATAAGTAGCTTCTCCTGTTAATGTCTCTTGTTATGGCTCCAATACTGAAAATATTTTTTTTCTTTCCCATGAAAATGCATGTATTCTTTAAAATTAATTTCAAAGCCTTAGCATTCAAAATCAAATATTCCAATGTTTTCTGACCCCTTAATCTGTTTAAAACTTTCTATAGCCAAAAACTTCCCTTACCTTTTGCTATATATTTTTAATCTTAAAGCTTTTAAAGAAACAGTTTCATTTCCTTATATTGAGGATTGGAGACACTCATCTGGTATTTCAAACCTTGCCATTTTGAAGGTGTCTAACTTTTTTAAAAGCAGTCAATAGGCAATTTCCAAAAAGTAATTAGCAAAGGATTGGCAAACTTAATGTCCTTTAAAAGACTTGTGGCTGGAGCAAGTATGGAAAATTTCCTCCACTCCAGGTTTCCCCCCCCCTTGGAGACTGCCACCTTGCTCTGGCAATCTTGCATCCTGTCCGTGTCCAGAGAGGATTGACAAAATCAGTCTACTCACTGGCTCCCTGTCCTTAGCTGTAATTGTCATCTCCATATTTCACAGTGCCATCTTCAGTTGGCCATGTTCTTGAGAAAGTCCCATGTAATGGGCTGTTACACTTTTGTGCAACTCTCAGCCCTCTAAATATGGATTCAAGACTGTTCAAACCAGTATAATGACAGTCAACCCTTATTTTTAAATTCTACAGCATTGGGACAGGTTTAACCTTCTCAACAACAAGTGAATGTGCACCAGACTAACGTTTACTGCCTTAAAGTAATTGGCAGGGCTACAAAGAACACTCTTCTGTATTAATCTCTTTCTCTGTGGCCTTCTATCTCAGTGTGCCAATGCGTTTTAGTATGGATTAAAACAAAAATCAACCAGAAAGGAAAATATCCCAAAATGTTAGCCTGAACAGAATTTGATGAACATGCATGAAACATGTAAATGTGTTAATTAGTAAGAGCTGTATATAAGCAAAACAGGAAGAAAGGGGATTGGGTTCAAAGCATGAAGTATGTTCAAATAAAATCAACATTTTCCTCAGTAACTAACCATTTTACATGATTAGTTATAATCCAATGCTCAGTTGGAATTATTCCCAAGCGAACAGTTTGATTTTTAATCAGGATCATCACATGTATTCAGGATATAGTTAAGGCTACAATAACTTAGTGTTCGTTGCACTGAGTTTGTCTGGGACCTTTGAGATGGACACTGCAATGACCCATTAAACAGAATCCAAATCTGGCATAAAATGAATTACTTGGGATGTTTTTAATTCAAAGCAAAGTTCAGAGTCTAATATGTAATTTGAGAGCTCAGCAAGCTGAAGGAGCTATCAGGAAGTCTGATTTCTTTTAAAGAAAAGCAATTCTTTCAGGGCACTTCCTCATGTAAATAACCTTTCACAGGGGAGGAGACAGGAGTCTTGGTTTCTCAGATGGACACTCCTATCTTCTAAGAGAGAGAGAGAGAGAGAGAGAGAGAGAGAGAGAGAGAGAGAGAGAGGGAGGGAGGGAGAGAGAGAGAGAGAGAGAGAGAGAGAGAGAGAGATGAACTTTGTGTATAGGTGCATGTTGCTGGGCAAAATAGCTGGCAAAGAGACCTTACATTTCACAAAATATTAAAAAGAATGCTGCCTGTTACTATAGAACACTTCTCTACCTTCCCTGTTACTTTTTTTTTGGGGGGGAGCATATGGACAGATTTCTAAACAAAACACTAAACTGTAGCTGCTTTATTATTATTATTATTATTATTATTATTATTATTATTATTATTATTATTATTATTGAATAAAGCCATTGTCTCTTCCTTCCTGTGTAAAATTGTAAAATTATACAATTGTGTGGGTCTTCCTGGACCATTGGTCTTGTAAAGGCAGTCTCCCCCCCCCCCCCCAATCTGGGAGGAACAATAATATGGCATTCAGCTCAACTGGTGGTGATGAAGGATTATGGAAAGCATTGGGAATCCTGCAAAAGTGATCAGAGCAAAACAATTGAAAACTCTTGCATTGATTTCTATGAAATTTGGCAGTAGAGATGTGCAATTGGATTTGTGGTTTCATTTGGATGTCCAATTTAATTGGGAAAAATGATCCAATTAGATTCATCTACCACAGTGTTTAGGCATCCATATCAAGCTGTCAAATCAAATCTGATTTGAACTCCTAAACTGATTTGGGAAAAACTATTTCTGGGCAAGTGCAGAAGTCACCCAGATTGATCAGAGGCACCTGATTCAATCTGATGGTTTGGATTAGCCAATTTTATTCAGAAACTTAATTAAATCAACTGAATAAAATCTCTGCATGAAATATTCATACAATCTATTTGACAGGCTTCACCCTATTATACTATTCTAGCATTCATGTTTTATCCCATCTTAGCAAAAGGCAGAATGGTTTGACTACTTTAATAAATCACTTTTTAAAGAAGTATAACTCAAAAATTGCTGGGCCAGTTTGTCTGAAATCTTGCAGTCTTCATCTTCTTCTGATATGATCCAGCATCAAAAAAAAAATCTCAAAACAAAATACAGACTACTACGGACCCTCATTCCCACTAACAGATACGTCCAGTGCTTTTTTTCTGAAAAAAAAAAGGTGCCGGAACTCACACACATCATACAACCCGCCTTGCCTACCCTACAGGGTTCCATCCCAAAAAGGTGCCGGAACTCCGTTCTGGGCGTTCTATGAGAAATAAAGCCCTGCATACGTCTGGCTATTTCTGTGGGTTCTGTCCTAGTGGAAACAAGGGAGGCTGAATTTTTGTGATGTTATTGTTTCTTAACCATACAAAT
>NW_015386752.1:257259-273507 GCF_001527695.2 Protobothrops mucrosquamatus
GATTGGCCTAGGGGGGGATTTTATAGGGATTTTAAAGGGATTTTATAATTTTTCTAATACAGGTTATTTAATATATATTTTAATTTGGCTTTTAGATATTTATTGTATAGTTCTGTTTTTACTTACCTGTAAGCCGCCCTGAGTCCCTCGGGAGAAGGGCGGGGTATAAATTAAAGTAATAAATAAATAAATAAATAAATCTGTAGAAGTCCTCCTTATTCCATATTTATTGCCACAGAACAATCTGTTAACATTTGGATTAAGCAATATTCCAAGTATTTTATCAGTTTTGATCATATTTTTTTTCAAAATATGGCTAGGCAGATAGATATGGCTATCTTTGCAATTAGCAGCACTTAGAAGCTAACCAGGGAGGCACTTGATATAAATAACATTATTCATTTGTTAGATTTCTATCCACATCCCACATCCCAATTTTCTTACAACAATCATCCTGTGGGAAAGTGATTGGCCAGAAATCATCCAATGAGTTTTCTGGATGAAGATTCAACACTTTAAGCCTTTGGACAGACAATCATCAAAGGATTCAGAACTTTCAGTTTATCTGTGAAATAAAAATTAAAATCTGGAAGATTCAGTGAAAGGCAATTATCTGATACTATTGCCAAGAAAATTAAAAGTTGCATGGATGAAACATGAAGTCTCCAGGAAACAAACTCAAATCCAAGAAGACTTTGCCTCCCTTGTTACAGTATGGTTACTAGTTGTTGTTTTTTATGATTTTTAAAACTATATTTTAATTTTGCTTTCTGTATTAATGAAAACTAATTAGGAAGGTTTTGCTTGAGTGAAGTAACAGTTCTATAGGCAGGAACTTGCATCTACCTACACCTTCACATATTCCCTTTTTTCACTTCCCAATAAATGAAAATAAAGAAAATACATGTACACACATATGGATACATACATATGTAGACTAGTATCTTCCTGCTGCATGTTAGAAATGGAACCATCAGGGTTCATAAAACACAGTAGGCTAACATGTTATCTGGTTGGTAGCTCTTTGCCATGTGTATATAGATTGTGAGCCATAGGTCATTTTCACTAGGTCTTTGTTGCATAATAAAGTGTGCTGTTGAGGAAGAATGTAAAAACTGGATTATGCAAGGCTTTGGGATCTAGAGCAATAAAGATTTTCCAATAGCGTCTGTCTGCAACCTCTTAAAGCAGTTGCATATTTTCCTGAGATGTTGTTCTCCATATCAGCAAACACTTGTGTTAAATAAAATCTGATATTAGAACACTCATGTGCATAGACTACAGATAGGTGAATTGCTCGTTTCTGATCCAATAAATCAGCAGTCCAAGGTACCTGCTTCAGTCAATCCAAGGGGGAGAGATAAAAAATAAGGGCTGTATGGACTCTTCTGTACTCCTTCCCAGGACCATTTTTAACTATGTGATGTTCCGGTGCAGTATTTACTAAAGCGTATGAATGATAATTCTTGTTATTACAGGACCAGTTATAAAACAGTTTTGTTGTTTTAACCAGCTGCACTATTGTGCATCTTGAGTCTCCTCCCTCCTTTCTGATAACTGGATGTTCCCTTCCTAAATGCCCTTTACTGCTGAAAATCACACCTTTTAAAAATAATCACAGAATAAAGCATAGACTCTCAATTATATTTTCCCCTTTCTCCCTTATTTTTTCTACAGTTAGGACAAATTTAAGATATTTATCTTCAGGGGCACTATGTAATGTGATACCTAAACTGTAACCCTTAGCCTGGATTAAAATTCATCATGAGTTGGAAGAGGAATTCAGTGGAGGATCCTGAACACAAGCACACCACACGCAACTTTTAGTTGCAAGTCCCACTTGTCATAATAGTAAAGAGCCTTTATATTGCACTTTAGAGGATTCAAAGGACTTTACATAAATTATCTCAGTATTCAAAATGGAAAGATTAAGCTTCAAGTGGTCTTGGGAGATGCTCCAGTCTAAATGGTTTATTTTTATTTCTGGAAACTACTTTGAACAAATTTAACAAATCACCATGGCAGTCCTAAAAGAAAGACAAATTTTCCCTCTTCTCTTGCAAGCTCGATTGCTACAAATCCAATATTTTGTAGCATCAATGCTACTTTGTTAAAGAAATATTAGGTGTTAGAAGGTTTATAGAAAACTCAGTCATTTGAGTGAGAGACAAAGCCCATTTCTGATTTAAATTAATCAGAATTTTCCCCCCTGAGAATACAGAATATTTTGGAAACTCTAATGTAGAGAGGACTACCTAACATGGACTATGTTATTAGTATCAGCAAGGCTAGTTTGGATTCTAAAGTAGGGAAGAAGAGTTTGGTGCAATGGTTAAGGTGCTGGCCTAGAAACTAGGAAATTGTGAGTTCTAGTCTTGCATTAGGCATGAAAGCTAGCTGGGTGACTCTGGACTAATCATTCTCACTAAGCCCAACACCCCCTTACAGATTGTTGTTGTGGGGAAAATAGGAGGAGGAAGGAGTATTAGATGTGTTCGCCACTTTGAGTTACTTATAAAATAATAAATGCAGGATAAAATAAATAAACTATGAAGTTAAGGCAGCTTTTCCCCTTCAGAGCCCCCCCCCCAGATCTGCTGGCATTTCAATCTCCAGAATGCCAAGCAGAAGAAAACTCCACTCCTCAAATTTCCCATTTAGAAAGGATTCATTTCCTAAACGAGCACATAGGCACACTCCAAAAATAGAAAGCATCAGCAACAGGAGAAAATAATATGAAAATATATTTATTTATCAAATTTATATGGCTGCCCATTTTGCGGACTGAGGCATTGAAATGGATATTTTGCGTTACTCAATTTTAAAAAGTTGCACTGGATATAGTTAGAGTGCAAGTGCAGCTATTGTTCTTTTTCTCAACCATGAAATTAAGGAAATCTTCCAAAATGTGTCCACGGCAGCTGAACTGTGACAGCATTCCATGCAATGTTTCAAATAGAGTCGCTCAGATTCAACTACGTTTGGAATGGGATGTAAGCACCATAAGCAAATAAACAAATAAAGATTTGGGTCACTAGCTGTAAAAATAATTGTATTTTAACAGTGCCAGAGTACTGAAATAGGATTGCTGTGGCAATGCCGTGTTTTTTTTCTACAACAAAATCCAAACAGGAGTTTAAAAAAAAAAAAGTTTTCACACTTTCATCAACTTAGCATAAAGTGCACATCTTTTTGATACCCTCCAATACCTGACAGATCAAATTGCAGAATTAACCAAATTAGTGAATGAGTGCACAATAGCCCCAGGAACTCATTTGATATTACAGCAGTCTGAACTTCAGACAGATTTTCCTCTGTTCCAGCACAGTCAGTGAACTAGGTATTCATGAATGTCCTCCAAGACTTAATAATTATTTTGCTGCCTGCCAAGGATGACCAAAGGGTGGGGAGAAGGATGACAAGATGTATGTGGGAGATTGCACAAGAAGGTAGTGGTTGTTGAGCTCAGGAGCTACAGGTTCTACTACTGGGATGCTACTGGGATGCACTCAGAAGAGACTTGTATGAGATAATAGCAACCTTGATTGAGGAAACATCAAGCAATGTCTCTTCCCTACAATGCGGAAAACAGCTAGGTCTCCAGAATAAGACGGCTTGCATGTTTTGCTAGCTATAAAACAGTCCTTCTCATATACTTGTTCATGCAGGTAATCCTTAACTTGCAACCATTTGTTAGTGACCATTCAAAGTTACAACGTCACTGAAAAAAGTGACCCATGACCATTTTTCACACTTACGACCCTTGCAGCATCCCTGTGATCACATGATCAAATTTCGGATGCTTGTCAACTGGCCCTTATTTATGACGTTTGCAGTATCCCAGGGTCATGTGTTCACTTTCTGCAATCTCCTGACAAGTGAATTAATGGGGAAGCTAAATTCATTTAACGTAAGAACTACACTGATTCACTTAACAACTGTGGCAAGCAAGGTTGTAAACTGGGGCAAACTCACTTAACAACTGTCTTGCTTAGCAATGGAAATTTTGGGGCTCAGTTGTGGTAATAATTTGAGGACTATCTCACGCTATTCTCATGCTAAGATACAGATACAGAGCTGGATAACAATAGAAGAGAATCAGACTATGTTTATCAGGTAGGTGTTAATATTACTTGCATTATTACTCAGTTGCTAGCTAGTTCTCTGGCTGAACCTCATTAGATGCAGAATGGTTCCTATTCACCAAGATAAAAGTCATTTATGTATTGTTCTGGATTTTTTTCTTTGTAGGAACCTAGGCTATATTAGTTCAACGTATGTATCTGTTATCTCTCACTAGACCTAGTGGCTTTGCCCCATTGAGCATCAAATGTCTAACTGTGCTAAATTTCCTGTTTCAGTAAAACCTAAAATGTTGATCAATTTTATTTTCCCTCTTAAGCATTTCTGATGACTATTTCATATCCAGGAACAGCAAGGCCAGCCTAAACATAGCATGAACGACTCAAATATATCATGAAGGAAAGGATTGGACAAACAGTCATGATGCCCATGTACAATAGGGTAAGAAATAGAGCTTTGGGATAGATATGGGCTCTTCTCTCCTCATAGAGACAGGATCATCTGTTACATTATGTGGCTAGCATCTCTTATTATAGAAACATAGTTGTAAGTATAGGGGGATAAAGGTGGTGATATAAGACCAAGTTATATAGAACCCATGTGTGCCTATCTGAGGCTTTGGCACTGCCTGGAATAGGGAGGCAGGTAAGGCCTTGAATTGGGCAAACTCTCTTAGCTTCATTCTTCCCAGAACTCCCCATGGTTTACAGAGAAGCTGAGGGAGCTAGAAAAGATCAAGAGATATCTGGGGTGCTGCAGTTGGACAAATTTGGGTCATAGCTTTCCTCATATACCCCAAAGTAAGATAAATCTAAATATAAAAATTGCCCCTTTCTGCAAAAAAAAGTGTGTGTGTGTTCATGTGTATGTGAGATTAATTTTAAAAAATCACTTCCATCATTATTTTTCTAGTATCTCTATAATAATCTTCCTTTTTTAAGGTTTGGTTATACAGAATAAAACAGAGTTGGAATGGACCTTGGAGATCTTCTAGTCCAGCCCCCTGCTCAGGCAGGAGACCCTATTCCATTCCAGACAAATGGCTGTCCAATCTCTTCTTCAAAACCTCCAGTTATGGAACACCCAAACATTTTGGAGGAATTTGGGATTTGAAATTTGGGATTTGGTTATTTGGTAATAGATTTGTCCTTTGAGGAAATACAGCATTTGAGTCTATTCCTGCTTTTCATAGCATGTCCAATGAGAAATGAATCTGGCATCTCAAGGAACATAAGACCATAGGCTGTATAGACCCATAAGAAAGGCTGTGGAGCAAGCATAGGTATTTCCTTTCATCTCCCTTAGCTCTGATGATCCCAGAGGAGGGAGCTATAATGCCAAGCACAGAGAAATGTCATTACCCTTTTCCATAGTGACCTTATTATAAGGAGAAAATGGAACAAGAATCCTGTTGTTTAAATCCTAGCAAATGTAGCAACCAGCTCAGCCTGTGGAAATAGCCCTAGAAGGCTGCTACTTTCCATATTATTTTGCATTTTATTTCTATCACATAAGAAACAAATGCGAGCTTGACTTCACTTTAAAGTTAAAGGAAAGTCAAGAGAGACCAGGGAGAGGGGGAGATGGCTTTTGAACTTTTAAAATGTAATGTTTAAGGATGGGGGAAAGGAAGGGGATTCAAAAGGCTTTATCGCTTTTAGCGATAAGGCTTTCCAAGCCGTTGGTCTATGGAGAGCTCAGTGGGAGAGGCAGGGAGGTTTTGAAATGAAAGAGCAGCAGACCTTTCAGTCTAGTGAACTTTGTGTGCAAGGAAATGTCAACTGCATCATGTAATGCTGCTGGGAATTCTTCAACCATTTGCTTCACTTATTTGTGTCAATAGGTTTGCAGGCATCCCCTGAGAAGGCGGCAAGTGCCCTCTCAGTCGAATTCTTCACTGTGGGGGAAAGAGCAGCTGGCATGTGGAAGAAAGCGTAACACAATCCTGAAAGATTTCATAACGACTTATCCATTTTAGCACCAACCCGGGATGGGTGAGCTCCTCACCTGAGATTTCTTTCTAAATTTCACTCGACTTTTCTACTCTCTCATATGGTCTATCAGTCCCAGAGCCTTCTATTTTATCACTCCTTAAGAATAAGAAAATGTTCCCAAGGAATAGGGTCATATTTTTCAATATTTGCCTCTTTTCGTGCCTCATTCTCTCAGGTTCTCTATCATAAGATTTATTCAAGAAGGGCTACTACCCCCTACAGCAGAAAAATATATATATTAAAATATATATTTTTACAATAGATTGTGAAAAAGAAAGGTACCAATTGAAAGAGCAGCTGGAAACAAAAAAAGGGGAAGGAGGGTGATTGCCTGGATTTTAATGACAAACCTTCAAAGCTGATCAGAACAGAAACCAAAAGTTTATATTTCAGAACTGATATTTTGCACACTTACAAAGAATAGTTCTTCTGCCAAAAGGAAAGGGGGGGGGGAAGCTGGGTTCCTGCAAAATTACCAATATTCCTCAGTCTTCTTATTTGTCACCTGGAGGAGTGTGAGAGAAACAGATGAAAAATATAAACTGATAGGTAAGATACGCTGTAATAGTATGACCCTAAATAAAATGTGAATTCCAAGTTTGTGAATCTTAAGAAGTACGATTTGTAAATTGTAATTAGAAATGCTATAGCTAGAATGATACAAAGGTGTACTGTACTTCAAGCAAAGCACTTTCTTAAAGCAAACCTGCAACAAAGGCCAGTCCATTGACTTCTCACCAGCCCTGCAGAATGACCATGCTGCTTCATGTACTTCATAGAATGAGGCTTTTGGGCTGGGTATCTGGTTCTCCTAGAACTCATCCTAACCCATAGGGGGGGGGGAGTGCTTGAAGAGGGAAAAACAGGAGGAACCTTGGGAGCAAAGTCCTGCAATTGCACTATATTTCAGATTTGCCAATTTCAAGAAGCTTCAAGCTTCTATCCAGGATATAGCATACAGGTGATGCTTGAGCAAGCTCCACAGGATTGTCTGGGATATTGCACATCCTCTTCATGACCTGTTTTCCTTGTTACCTTCTGGGAGGAGGCTTCATGGTATCTGAAGAAAAACATCCAGATTCAGCCACAGTTTTGTTCCATATAGCATCAACTTTGTGAACTTTCAAGTTTCCTCTTTCTGCTATGTATTCAAGATGGACAGTGAGTATTAATATATATCTTCAGGTCAATAAATCACGGCAAGTTTGGGAACTTCTCAAAAATAAGATAGTGGTGGTACAATGACATAAATTCCATTGAAAGGAAAAGACAGAGGAGCAGCTTATGAATACTTTAAATTAAAGTATTAAATTAAAGAGGAAACATTGGAAATAGAAGATGGTTGTAACTAGCAGAGAGTATGCCAGGAAGTAGCTAATATCCACAGAAAGAAGAAGCAGAGTAATATGAGATCACACATCTAATACAAGAGTAATACTGGAGAGAGCACACACCATAACATAAAATGGAGGTTTAACTTTATTTACTATACAAAACTTTTGATCATGATTGGATGTGGAATGTGTTAAGATTAATGCTTGTGTCAGAACATCTAATTATTATTTTGAGGTATTTTTTGCAATGAATTAGTGTAAGAACTTATTTTGGAGAAGCTGAGTGGGAAAAGGTGTGAAGAAGGATGTACATTGCTCTGATATTTCTTTAACATATGTACAGAATATATTAAAGGAGTATCAGGCTTGAAAGATATGACAGCTGGAATCAACTAGGAGACTGAAACTCAAACCACTTGAGACATGCAGCTGGCATCATTTTGTTAGCTGAAAGTAAGGAAAACTTTAGAAGCTCATTATGAAAGTAAAAAGGGAAAGGGAAAAATCTAGGTTAATGTTAAATATTATGAAAAGAAAGATAATTTTAACCAGCATGCTTAGTGAAGTAAAGATGGCATATAGCTTTTCTCTCTTGCACTTAAAATTATAGAAAGCTGAACTGTGTTGAAATAAAGAAAGGTTAATCCTCCAGAAGTGACAGTTACTAATTCAGACAATTTTGTGAAGAGCAATAGTATTTCTATGACAACAAAAATCAGAATAATTAAAGGAGTGGCCTTTTAAGTGGTAATTAAGGGTATGAAAACTGAATATTGACAAAGAGCCAAAGAAGAGCAGAAGCCCCTTGAATTATGGATTTGGAGACAGTTACTAAGAATAACATGTACTGTAAAGAGAAGCAGTCAGTTAGCCTGGACCCTAAAAAGCTGACTGCTCTCCTGAGAGAATGATCAGCACGCAGAAGCTTGCATGCTTTGAATATTTTATGTAAATGGCAATAAGCTAAAAAAATTACTATGGCTTGGCAAGGTGGAGGGAAGCAGAAGAACAGGAAGCCACAGATCCTGCTGATGGATAAGATCAAAGAAATGGCAGGACTGTTCTCGGAAGAGCTGCAAAATCCATACAACTGAAGGTACAATGGGATTTTAAAAGATCCCTCTCAGATACTGTTGCCAAATCTTCAGCCTTCAAAATCATCTCCATTCCTTTCCTAGATCACATTTCTAACTGCTAAGTGCACATTTTTTAAAATAATAATAATTTGCACTGGGAAGTTAATTATGTTAACTTTGTAATCAACACCATTTAAATTGAAAACAGGTGGATAATTATCAGTACAGCAGTTTCTTTTAACCAAAGCAATTTCCTTCCTTCCTATATTCTGAAGATACAGAACAGATGTAAGGTTTCTCACCTTGATGATTTTATATACACTGTGGGTAATTACTATTCACAATAAATAAATGTTACTTATTTGTGTTTACGGTGAGGTTTCTTAAATAAAACTCTATGCATGGGTGGGTAGATAGCTGTATAAATAAGTAGGTAGCTAGTAAATGTTTCTATTTTCCATTTCATTTATTTGGCCAGCTTCTCCGGGTTTACTTTTCTGAGATGATTTGAATTAAAAATTATGTCATTTCCTGACCCAATAGTTATGTATGATGGGATTTAAAAAAAAATCCAGAGATTACTTGAGAACAGAAGCTTGGTCTTAATCAGTATGGCTTTTTCTTCTCTTTTCTTAAAAAAAAAACCATAATAAACCACAATTCACATAGTTGTCATAGTTATCAAATCTTTATCCACTACATAATTAAATGGGGCCTTCTGCATTTCTCCTCAGAAATGAATATTTTTCAGTTGGTTGTAACTGACACCAGGGAAAGTATCCATTGGAATGAAATCTGGGCGCCCTTCCTAACGGGAGTTGGAAGACATATTTCAAAGAGAATTTAGAATGAAAGAAAATCATATTTTTTCAAGATTCTCAGATGCTAATGATTTTAGAGAAGAAAGCCAAAGATCACTATTCTCACGATGCTGGAGGTTAAGAAAATGAAAGCCTATCTATATAAATAAAAATGTAAATGTTCGTTTGTTCAAAATCTTAAATCTCCGAAAGTTCTTCACCGATTGCTCTGAAATTTTGACACAACGTTGCATTCGAATACGCACATGTTTCTATATATCTACTATTATATAAATGTCACACCTGTGACAGGTAAAAACATGCTTTTTTTGAAAAACAGAGATTGCAATTCCCAATTTGATTGGCGTTTGCAATCACCATCAACAAAGCTTAGGGCCAATCTTTAGAATTGTGCGGTTTAGATCTAGACACGGATTGCTTCTCACATGGACAATTATATGTTGCGTGTTCTAGAGTCGGCAAACCAGACAATCTCTATATCTGCACAGACAATGGAACAATAAAAAATATTGTATACCCACAAGCATTGTGAAATTAAACATATTACAAACGTGCGCTTTCTCTTTTCTTTCTTTTCCATTTAACCAGACTGAGCCACAGCAACACATGGCCGGGTACAGCTAGTATAAAATAAAATTGTCCACGTAGTAATAAAATTTCTTCCTAATTCTCCAGGGAGCTTTATTCTTGGGAACCACAGAATGACTGTCTTACTTCTTAGGTATCTTCTTGCTAGGTTCAACCTTATTAATCTGAAGACTACTATTTCTATTCCTGAGAGAAATGTGCATATCTGGCAGCTATATTTGTAAATATGTGCCTGGCAGATCCAATTAATCTTACACATTAATTTTCTCTCCAGCCTTGCATTGCCTGCCACAAAGAAACAATAGGCCAGCCCCGGCATGCAGCAGGGAAGCATTCTGCTTCAGAAGGCACCAACATATTCAGGGTCCTACTCACACACGGGGTCACACATTAGACCTGGTGTTTGCCTTCAGGCAGTGGTGTTGTGAACTGGATTTGAGAGACATTAACATCACTCTCCTATCATGGATGGACCACTGTTGCTTGACCCTAGAGTTCTACACAGCCACCCCCATCTCAGGGATGTGGAGACTATCTGATTGGCCCACTCCAGGCATCTGATTTTGCCATTTCAGAGGGTGATGGGGTTTCCCCCCCCCCCAAAAAAAAACACTCTGTTGCAGGTTTGGCAGGGGATCTCATTGCAGCTTGAAATGAGCAGGTAATGGGGGCCATGGATCAAACTGCACCTGTATGGACTCTCTTTGGGTGGATCTCATACAGCACCATGACTTACTGAGTGGCTCAGAAAAATGAAGCAATGTAAGAGATGCCTAGAACTCTGCTGGAGGAAGACAAAGAGTGAGGCTGACCGAACACAGCTCTATTTTGTGGTGATGAGAGTGACAAAGCAAAATTACTTCCCTGTCCTTATTGCATCTGCAGGTAGCCAACCAGCAACCCTCTTTTGGGTAAGAAGGTCTCTTCTAAGTAAGGAGGAACCAGTGGAACCCTTACAGCAGTGTTTCTCAACCTTGACAATTTTAAGGCATGTGGACTTCAACTCCCAGAATTCCACAGCCAGCAATGCTGGCTGTGGAATTCTGGGAGTTGAAGTCCACATGCCTTAAAATTGTCAAGGTTGAGAAACACTGCTGTAAGGGTTGCTGGGAGAAACATTCTTGGCATCTGTCAGATAGTCTCCCAACTATGCTTGGAATCAGGCTCTGGCTGGACAAACACCTTGGAAGTGATGGAGACATGCCTGAGCCTTGTTATCTTGGAGGAAATTGAGCCTGTTGTTGTTGAGGAAGTGGACAGGGTCCTTGTGGCTGTGAGTTTGTCCACCTGTGTTATGGATCTATGCCCCTCCTGGCTGTTTAAGGCCTCCTGTGGAGTGGCATATGGTTGGGTCCAAGCTGTGGTTAATGTATCTCTACAGGAGGGAGTGGTACTGCCTGCCCTGAAGGTGGTGGTGGTGTGGCCCCTTCTCAAGAGGCCATTCTTGGACCCTACAAAATAGGACAACTGTTGTCCAGTCTCCAATCTTCCCTTTTTAGGGAAGGTAATTAAGAGAGTGGTTCATGCATAGCTATAAAGAGTCCTGGAAAAAGCAAATTGTCTGGACTTTTTTCAATCTGGGTTTGGGCTGAGGCATTGCACTGTAATGGCAATGGCCAGTTTATTTTTATTTTTTAAATTTATTGGCTGCCTATCTTACCACAGGGTTGGTTGATGATCTTTGGGGGGCTTTGGTTGGATGTAGTACAATCATTCTGGCACTAATGGCTTTTGATATCATTGACCATAGTATCCTTCTGAATTGGCTTCAAGGGTTAGGAGATGGAGGCATTGTGTTACAGTGGCTTTTCTCTTTCCTCTGTGGTTGGTTCCAATAAGTTTTGATAGGATAGGAGATGTCTAGCCCTAGGCCTCCGTAATGTGGGGTGCCTCAGGGCTTAAACTTTTTGCTGCCCCTTTTTTAATATCTATGTGAATTTGCTAGGGGAGATTATCATTTGTATGATATTCGGTATCATCTCTATATGGATGATACTCAAATATAAATCTCTACCCCTAGCCAGACAGGTGATGCAGTGGTGATGATGGCTCAATGTCTGGAGGCTGTAAGGGTCTGAATGGGGAAGGAACTGGCTTTGAGTCAACCCTGGCAAGATGGAGTGTCTATGGAATTTTGGGCCCAGATGATTCTTCATCTTTGACTCTGGATGGGTGAAATTTTCTCAGACTGAGCTGGTATGCAATTTGGGGGTCCTCCTGGCTCATAACCCCCTCCTCAAGAAGTAGCCATGGCTAGGCGGACCTCTGCACAGATTCATCTTGAGAGGATGAGATTCATCCTGAGAGTAGATAAAACCCCTGAGATGTCAAGAAGATGCCAATTCCTGGGCAAATAATCCTTGCAGTCACTCATGTCTTGGTCTCTTCCTGTCTGGATTACTGCAATGAGCTCTACATGGGCTGCCCTTGAACCTGGAAACTTCAAGTGGTCCAGAATTTAGCAGTGCACGCAGTAATGGAGGTCCCTAGATTTTCCCAGGAAAGACTTCTGTTGCACAAGTTGCAATTCCAGTTTCTTTGCAGATGGGATTCAAGGTGCTAGTCATCACCTTTAAAACCCTATATGGCACAGGGCAAGGCCATCTGTAGGACCACCTCTCCCTAATGATATCTATCTGTCCTCCCAGATGAGACAAGGTGAACACACCCTTAGTCCTTCCCTTAAATATTTTCATCTGTTTAGAGCTAGGAAATGTGCCTTTTCCATGACAGCCCCTGCCCAAAGGAACACTTTGCCCTCTGAAGTTCAGCAGGCTTCTACCCTCTTAATTTTCTATAAAGATTTGAAGACCTAGCTTTTTCATCCAATCTGGGATAAGATTAGATTAACCGCACATTATAATTGATTGGCAGCAGATTTTGTTGTTTTTAAAGTTTTAATTGGTTGAGCGTTACAGTTTTTAAAATGATTTTATATGTCTTTTAATTTTTGAGAGAGAGCCCCCCTGAGTTGGTTGAAAACTAAGCAGCTGTATAGGTTTTAAATAAATAAAATAGATTTATGTAAGGATTTATGTTTGAATTTGTGCTTGAATGGTTGGAGATTTATCAAAATGGATGAGGGCTCCAGACTGCAAGAATGCTTTGCTAACACTCTGAAGTCATCCCTTCCTTGCTTTATGTTTTACATAAATGAATAAATGTGGAACTTGTTCCTTCTGAAAAAGCTATTGATTTCATCTTTCTTTCACCTATATCAGGCATATCAAACTGCTGGTCCGCGGGCCAGATGCGTCATGCCGAAACCACGCCCACCCCATTGCCAGTAATGGGGGGAAAGCCATGATACGTCACGCAACGTCACGAGTTTGACATACCTGACCTATATTATCCTGGTCTGTTCTAAGTCAGGTGAAATGGGTAAGCCTCCCAGGTCTTTGCAGGTTACATTAGGTCAATGAATTGTTTATCTGAATTAAAGACCCAGCAGCCAGGCAGTCCAATTTATTTATTTATTGGTTGGATTTACAAACTCTTTTGGGAGGAAAGTTCAAAGTTACCTGTAGTATATGAGCAGCTTTTTCATGTTATCTTTATAAGAGAATTCTGGCTGAGAATTCTGGGAGTTGGATTTCCAACGAATCTGAAGGACAACAGCCTAATGAAGATATATCTAAAAAATATAGTTCCAGAGCAACAATTACCCACAGTTAGAAAATGGGCATCCTGCAAATCTGCTGACACTTATGGACCTCAGAGTCTCCTCACCAGCTTATCAGGGCAGCACTCTGGGTTATGTACCATATGTTGAAAAGTTGGGTATGTTGCTGCTTTTTCTTAAGGACTTTAACTTTATCTTAAGGACTCAATAACTGCCAAATTTCTCACCAGAGAATGCATAATATATAACAATGTATAGCTTTATCTTACTATTAATCTTGTAGCTTGGAAGCACTTTGAGGTAGTCAGCTTAATAACATGGCCTTCATTAAATGGTGAGTCCCTGCTGATTTCTGCTTTCTAATTGCCTTCCAAACTTTCTCTTTCAAACAGTTCAACTACATTGTTAAAGAAACATATTAAACATGTAAATATTAAAGAGGCACACCAAAAAGGCTTTAATATTTGTAAACTGCGCAAAACTATGAATGCTATATAAAACACAATGCTGCTTACAGCTCCATTCTTTTTAAAATAATCAACTTGTGCTTAATATATTCATTTTTAGAATGGGATAACTGCTGAGAATTGTTGAGGAAAATATTCCTGCTATTTCTAAAACACTCAGCACACTATTTACAAGCCAAATGGAACTGTACATTTTCAGACAGATTATAGTATTATATGGGTGGTATGTGGGGGGGGGGGTGAAGCTTTGGGCAAGATGCCTGTGTGGCCTTGATCTGCTCCTGATACTCCCTGTGGTTCACATAGGAGCCATGAGTTCTGAAAAGGGCTAAGAGACACCTTGCACTTAACAAGCAATTTCCAAAAGTCTGCAAACCTAGTGTCTTCTTAAAGGCACCGACTGTGGCTTGAACAAGTTGGCTACTCCCTTATCTCCCAGAGCTCTAAACCCACTGGAGATGACTAATTTGTGGTCTCCTCATGAGGAACAGCTACTGGGAGCACCTGTGGGTGATTTCAAGTCCTTTCCTTGTCCAGAGAGGAATTATTAAACAGCCCTTCTGCTTCCCAGCTCTTCATTCTTCTGTGGTCATTGGCTCTCCTTTTTGCAGAGCTGCTCCCAGTCTGCTCTTTCTTCCCCAGAATTCCTGAGAAAAACATCAAACTCACTCTGTGTCTATAGGGCAAATTAATAATTCCAATTAAAGTAGTCAATGACCAGTGAGGTTTGCTACATATTACATAGATGCTTTGTTTATTGTTCATTTCTATATTTCTGAATAATCATAACCTAGTTTCACTTTTTTTTAAAAGAAGGCAGTTATCATTATTACATTTGTTCTGCTAACTTCTGCTAGATAGAATTTGAGAGTGCACCTTCATTCTTGTCAAAACACCTAAAATGTTTTCCAATACAAACCCTTCCGTTCATTTTTCCCACTTACAAACTAACCTGCAGGAAGATATTAGGATGTAATTTCATACAGAAGGGATTCATTTTTCAGGTGGAATTCTTCATAACTTAATTGATTCTCGCAGAGCATTGATTCCCAGACTATCCATTATTAGCTGCGCTTGGGTCCCAGGGTGCTGCAGCCTTTCAAATTACAAAAAAATCCCAGGGTTCTTTTGTGTGCATTACCACCCATACTATTAAATTACTTCTTTAAAATATTGATGTGGTTGGACTTCAGACACAAATTAAAAACACTGGAGGAGCTCCACCATGAGAAAAATGCTCTCTTCTGTCCATGCTCCAACCCCCCCCACCTCCCCATGCCCCCTGTCATATATCTACTGCAATAAATATATTGTTGCAATATACTCCCAAGACCTTTGCTTTATGCCAAATGATTCAGGCTGGGAAGTTGATTTAGCCTCTGAATTGAGTATTTGCTCACATCTCTTTTACCCCCAAGAAGGCATTTAAGGCAAAATAAATAAAACGCATCCCGATCAAGCTACATTAGTGTACCAAAACTAATGCAAACATTGGACATTGAAAACAAGCTTTGCCTTGATAAATCTTTTGGAAAGAGAGGTGCTTTCTGACTGCTCTGCAATCTAATTGGCATGCATGTGTTTGGGTGTTATTCTTCTAACAGCCTCTTGAATGAATCAGGTACTTCTAAAAGAACCAATGATTTTTTTTTAAAGAGTTTTATTCAATACCTTGGAGAGCCATACTTTTGTGAGATGAGGAAAGCAATCCATGCAAGGTATTTTCCGTTTATCTTGTTCTTATTTTATATACGTTATGATTGCACATGGTCACATTTTTGTTTTTTATGCAGTTACTCAATAAGAAGTTATCAAGGTTACCTCAACATATGAGATTCCATCACTGTGTGGTGGTGCAATGGTTCGAATGCAGTATTGCAGGCTAATTCAGTTCACTGCCAGGAGTTCAATCCAGACCGGCTCAAGGTTGACTCAGCCTTCCATCCTTCCGAGGTCGGTAAAACAAGGACCCAGATTGTTGGGGGCAATATGCTGAATCTGTAAACCACTTAGAGAGGGCTGTAAAGCACTGTGAAGCGGTATATAAGTCTAAGTGCTATTGCTATTGCTATTTATCCATTCTTTGAAATCCTGTGGGGCCATTTTTTATCTTCTGCTGGCTGGCTGGATTACACACTTTAATCCTCTTATTTAAATTGTGAGAGGGATGGAATATCAGATTCAAGGGAACAACGGGATGATTTTTCCAGGCTTATATTTTAAAGAGAGTTCATCACCTCACCCCAGATCTTCATGCTGGGGG
>NW_015386752.1:275020-287077 GCF_001527695.2 Protobothrops mucrosquamatus
TTTTATGTTCATGTGTATATATCCAAAGCCATTGAAATATACTGAATGTATCCCAAAGAGATTTGGGGCAGCTTATAAATTAAATGTTTACATATTTATTAATAAATAAATGGCTTCTGTGTTTGGATGGTTGGGACAATGTAGAGATTCTGTTCATATATATCATTTAACCACTGCAGAACAACCTTCTCCATGAATTAAGCAGGGTGATTTCTGGGTTGCTCTGGACATTTGTCCTGAGAGACTTTCCCATCAGGAGTGGCTTAAGATTTTGTGTCTGCCGTGATAATCATGAACTCCCCACGACTGGTATCTGGCCCTGCACATGCAGCAAGTCACACTCTAGATTTGTTACTCTGTTTGGTGAAGCTGGTGATCTGAAAAAGGAAGAGTTCTGTGTAGCTCCATTGTCATGACAAATTACTATCTAATCAGTTTTAGACAGTGCTTTTTTTCTAAAAAAAAAAAAAAAAAAAAAGGTGCTGGAACTCACACACGTCATACAACCCGCCTTGCCTACCCTACAAGGTTCCATCCAAAAAAGGTGCCGGAACTCCGTTCTTGGCATTCTATGAGAAAAAAAGCCCTGGTTTTAGATTTATCGCTGCTGAATTCTTTGTAGGAATGGAAGATTCATTGAAAGGATCCTATCCAGATGCCTAATGAATCTGCATGATTCCCGAATCTACTTGGCAAACTTCCTACCTCATCTCTTGATGATAGTGGGTGAAACCCTGGTTGACCTGTGGAACAGAAAAGTAGCCCATGTGGCAGACACTATTACTCATAAGTGCCCTCTTTGATCTAACAGAGTTAAGCTGGCATCTTGGTTTACTAAGCAACTGAGACCAATGAAAGCGACAGCTAAGGATTTGAGGGCAGTAGAAGAATTTTCAGGATGAACCAGCAAAAACACAGATTAGGGTTGTTATTAAGGTCCATCTGAAATCCTATCCCATGGCAGTGGATACAGTGAAGAAAATTTATTTCTTTGCCTCAATTGCATCTGTACAGAACAAGGCAGTAATACCTTTCTCCAATATGAGGCATCTCCTTCATCAAGATACTGAGGAGGAAAGCCAGAACAATCAGACACTTTGTTTCATTGCTGTTTTTTGTTTGTTTGTTTGTTTGTTTGTTTGTTTGTAAGTTGAACAAATATGCCTTGAATTAGATTCCAGTATTGCAGCACGTCATAGAAAAATAATCTTGGTAATCACTTGTCAGGTTCATATAGATTAATTTCAGATTGTAGATATCAATCAGCCAGAACAAGACTAGCCTTTGGTTAAGACAGGTAATCAGCTTGTTTCTGAATGCGGGATGAGTTCCAGCTATTTAATGAAATTGATTATGAGATCTTTCCTAGAAAGTCTGGAATTGTAGGCTAATCTCAAGTATTTCATTCTTCAGTAAGGTGATCATGAAAAAGATGCCTCACAGTTTCTGATGCACTTGGATAAACTTCATTATTTCAATCCATTTGATCAGGCTATATCTAGGATATGGTATGTACTGTTGTAGTTGTTTAAAGTGACATGGGAGGTGGGAAGTGAACCTGCTCATTCTCTCAAACTTCTCACTAGCTTTCAATATTTTTTCCCATGGTATTCTCCTGGACATGTACAAAAATGATGGTGGAGGCTTACTATTCATCATCAAAGGCACTGATCTATGGTGATCTATTATATCTCATAGGGTTCTTTAAACTATATTGCATGAAAACCTAGGATGATGGGGTTTTCTGAGAGACTACAGATAAAAAAGAGCACTCACTCACATATAGACAAAAATTGCCCATACAATTTTTTTTCCTAAGGTACAATGGAAGGGTTGGTCAACTGACTCCAGAAGTTCCATTCCCCAAAAGGCATTTATGCTCATGTTAATGTATTGCTTTGCCTCTTGATCAGTGGCTAATTGTTGTTTTTTTTAACTCATAGGCTCCACAACTTGAAAAGGTTTAGATCTTGCTAGCCTATCAGTCTCAACTTAAGGTGTTGCTCTTGATGTTAAATCTAAATGGCTTAGAGCCAGAGTTTATGAAGTTTCACTTTTCTTGCCCTGAACCTGCCTATTTATGTTATTCCTTCCAGAAGCTTGCACACCTAGTATGTGCAAGGAGGCCATCTCCTCTCAGTCTTCTAGAATATGCATTCTCAAGCAAAGTGCTTTGGTTTCCGCTCTCATAGTGGTTCAAAAAAGTATGTCTCCTTGACTAACTAAACTATTTATTTTAATGATAATATTTTGATGTTATTTTATTCTGTACAGTATTTTATTTTACTGCTGAGCAGTTTCCTAATGTGATAATAAAAATAACATAACTTAAAAGTTAAAATGTATTATTAATGTTTATATGATAATTTAAACATTAAAGACATATAGACTCACATGTCATCATGTTGTTTCTTTGATGCTATTGCCATTATTTTTATGGATACTTTGTCAAACAAAAGCTACTTAATGAGAAAGCAAGACACAAGAAGTGTCCCTAAATCTTGCTTTTCTCCAAGATAGATGGGACCCTCTCTGCAACCTCCTTTTTCTGGTAAATGACATAAAGAATGGGAATGATGCAGACAAGAGTTTCATGGGGTATAATAAAGGATCATGATTATTCTTGGTGAAAAAAGTTAATTGCAAGTATCTGGCAGATTTTTTTTCAGCAGATTGATTCACAATTGAACTAGGAGTGATTGTCCCTGTTTTTTTATTGGAACAGAGAGTGCTGAAAAGAAGGAATAAGTTGGCTGTTCGTATTGTACACTTTTGAATTTAAAAAATGAAAATGGACAAGCAAATCATCAGGTTGCTTAGAAAATGCCAGTCAAGCCATGTAGTGACAGCAACGTTTTGCAGACCTTTCAGATAATTGTACATGCTGTCATCTTAACCTTCTATTTCTCATTAAGTTTAAGTACATTCATTATTTGATTTATGCTGTAGCCATGAATCAGAAATCATATGATTGCTAAGAAAGATAAGGTGATAATGAAAGGGTTTTCTTGATTGACATAGAATGGGGCAGTACTCAAGATTCCAAAGATGGAGGACATTAAACAAAAGATTGCTAAAGGGTAAGTTGATCTTCTAGCTTCTTGCTTCAAATTAGCTAATGAAAAATTGACAATGATATGTTGAGCCATGTGAGCTACAAATCAATTTTACTGCCATCTTTTCTTGCAGGACCATCAAAGCTAATAGCTGTTAAGAAAAAAGAGATAAAGATTGATGCAGATAAAGAGATATTACTATTTACATTCAGGCAAGCAATAGATCCAATTACATTAGATTAGATTACATTATTTTTATTGTATCTACCTTTCTCCTTCTCTATCCCTACACCAGGGGAGTAAACGTTTTAGTGAACGTGATACTTGTCTACAAGTTTACAGGTTGTCCTTGACTTATGACCACAATTGAGCCCAAAATTGCTGTGGCTAAGTGACACATTTGTTAAGTGAATTTTGGCCCATTTGGCACCATTCTTGCCGCAGTTGTTAAGTGAATCACTGCAGTTGTTAAATTAGTAACATGGTTGTTAAGTGAATCTGGCTTCCCCATTGACTTTACTTGTCAGAAGATCACAATGACACTGGGACACTGCAACCATCATTAATATGAGTCAGTTGCCATATGTCTGAATTTTGATCATATGACCATGAGAATGCTGCAATGTTCATAAGTGTGAAAAACAGTCATATGTCATTTTTTTTCAGTGCTGTTGTAACCTTGAATGGTCACTAAACGAACTGTTGTAAGTTGAGGACTACTTAAATATTAGGATACAGTTTCTCCAGATGGAATCAAAGTAATTATCTATTACAGTATGTCTTTATATAAACTTATTACATTCTATTTATGTTCTTATGTTTAGATATAACTACTGGATAGCATGAAAAAGTGATCATGTTTTGCACCTCTTTGCTGTTATCTTGTAGATATTTGGAATGTGATTGTTCTTATAATATGTGCATATGTATGATATACTTATAAATGCATTTCTTGTTTACACTGCCAGTCCCTACAGTGGGAGATAATGGCCAAGTAGTTTCAACTGAGTTTTAAGTGGTTAACTAGGTTTCCTAGTTAGGAGGAAGAGCGCCAATGTGTTAATGGTGGACTTTTCATGTGCTTCCTGCCTCAAAATGTGGGAAAATATATTACTGAATTTGGGTAAAAGGAACCCTTGTATTTAACAAAGATGTCTTGGGCCTTTTTTATCTCCAGGAATTACCTAGGAAGAAAAAAGAAGAAAAAGAAGAGATACTAGAACAGTGGTGGTGAACCTATGGCATGCGTGCCAGAGGCGGCACTCAGAGCCCTCTCTGTGGGCACACATGCCGTTGCCTCAGCCTCGCCTCCCCCCATGACCCCCTCCTCACCAGCAGCCCCCCTGGAGGAGAGTCGCCGCTGAGCGTGGCCCACACGGAGCAGCGCAGCCAAGGACATGGCAGCCAGGCAGCGTAGACAAGACTCTGCCCTTATGCCTCATCCTGCACAGTTGATGCTACGGGGCGCGGGTAGGGGGCATGGACGCCATGGCACTGCTGGGCTGCCTGGGCGATCTGCGGTGGGCCCTGGAGGCAGTGAGTGGCCCTGCAGGCAGGTGGGGTGGGGGATGGGATGGGGCGGAACAGGGACAGGGCAGGGGGTGGAGCAGGGGCGGGGCCAGTTTTGGGGCACTTGGTCTCTAAAAGGTTCGCCATCACTGTGTAGAACAAACTAAGCAAAAAAAAAAGAGGAGTGTAAAGAGAAAAGAAAGAAAAGAAAAAAAGGACTTTTAAGGAATATAAAAAGTGGCTTCCAATCTTCTTCACAACAGTTATGAGCGCAATTATATTTTGACCTCTGTCTCTCTAAAGTTTCATCATGACTCTCTTTTTTCTGTACTTTATCCTTTCTGACTATCTACAACTTAAATCACAGGTTCGCTGTTTTTCTTTTTTAGCAAAAAGACCATAAGGGGTTCTCAATCACCGATTAATATAAATATTGTCTTTTCTCTAATAAAACCAGATCAATTCAGCCATTTTGAATCTTAGGTTAACCCTTCTTGTGAATCTTTTTTTTTCAAACAAGGCAGTGGAGAATATACTGGCAAGCAGTTCCCCTATCTGTCAAATTGCTTACCGAGGCAAGTTTAACCACCTCAACATATACATGTTGTCCTATTAGATTCTGAATTTGTAGACTCACAGAAAATCCTAAAGTTGGCTGACATAATAAGGCTGATAGAATAACTGGTTTGGTTTGAATGCTGTCATGGTGTGCTCTCTGTAGAATGACAACTGTTCTGTTTTACAAAAATAGCTGATATGGAACTAATAGATTTTTCTCTTCAAAATCCAAAAGTCAAAGATTATGCTTCTATTTGGAGCCTGTGGGAAACACCTTGAGACAACTTGAACTAAAATAACAATAACAATAGAGTTGGAAGGGACCTTGGAGATCTTCTAGTCCAACCCCCTGCTCAGGCAGGAAACCCTATACCATTTCAGAAAAATGGTTGTCCAGTCTCTTCTTAAAAACTTCCAGTGTTGGAGCATTCACAGCTTCTGGATCTGGATGATGCTTTTAATTGTTTCTGATAGTGTGGCTGACATTTATCACTTTTATCTCATGATTGGTTTTGTATTATATTGCTTTTTAGAACTAGCCTTTTTTATACTTTGAAACCAAGGAAGTATTTTCTGAAATTCATTAAGGATGACAGTAGAAATACGTCAGGAAAGCTTAACTCATTTGTCTTTAACACTTCCTAAAGTCAAGAGGAAAACAGGCCTTCTGAACTTGGTGATAAAATATTTTCTGTGACCTTCCTTCACACTCGCATGATAATTAAGAAGAAATTCATTGAATAGGAATCGCTCTACCCACACTCACTCCATATCAAAGACTATCAAGTGAAGTATGACTAGAAATGTAATTCTTTGGAGAAATATGTGTTTCTCTAGGGATTTCATTAGCACTATGTAGCATTTCATTATTGTGTGTTTGTGTGTGTGTGTGTGGAGGGAGATTGAGATTGAGAGTGTCTTAAAACACTGAAGCATATTTGGAGTGTTGCTTGATTCATAGGCTCAAAGTTCCAGTTCACTGTGCAGTCATCTCAATTCCCAATTAAATTGCCTTTTTTTTAAGTTTAATGCTCATGAATTTCAAAGCTTTGGGCTTGCCAATAGTTGCGGGGTCTCTTCCTGATCTGGAGAGTATAATGCATATTGTTTTATACAGTCTTCTTAACTCATTGGGCCCTTTATGCTTAAACACTCCTTTGTGCAACTGGATTCTTGATTTTCTTACTAACAGGCCCCAGTATGTGCGAGCTGGAACAAATATTTCTAACACCATTTTCTTGACCACAGATTCTCCTCTGCTATTCACCCTGTTGACCCATGACTGTTGTGCTAGGTTTGCCACCAACCATACTGTGAAGTTTGCGGATGATATAACAGTAGTGGGCCTTATTCAAGATGACAATGAGGGTGATTACCGCAAGGAGTTTGAGGGTTTGGTGAATGGGTGTAAGAAGAACGGCCTAGTTTTAAACATTGGAATAACCAAAGAGATCATTGTTGATTTCAGAAAAGGCAGGCACAGCCCCACTCCTCTGTCCATTAATGATTCACCTGTAGAGATGCTTACCAGCATCTAATTCCTGGGTGTGCAGTTAACAAGTAGGCTGGCTTGGTCGCTCAACAATGAGACACTGGTGAAGCGGGCACAGCAGTGCCTGCATTTTCTGCATCGCATGAGAAAAGCATATCTTCCTTCCCCTATCCTTACCACTTTCTACAGAGGGATGATTGAGAGCATCCTATAATACAGCATCACAGTCTGGTTTGGAAGCATCACTGCTTCAGACAGGAAGGTGGTGCAGAGAGTGGTGAGGAGGCTGAAAAGATTATTGCCAGTTCCCTCCCATCCAGGACATAGCATATAAGCGAGTCCACAAGATTGTCTGAGACACTACACACCCTCTTCACGAACTGTTTTCCTTGTTACCTTCTGGGAGGAGGCTTTGTGGTATCTGAAGCAGAACATCCAGATTCAGTCACAGTTTTGTTCCATACAGTATTAATCTTGTGAACTCTAAAGCTTTCTCCTTCCCTTAAGTATTCAAGATGGACAGTGATTAATATTTATATGTTATTTATATGTAAGGGTGTAGGTCTATACATATGTTGTATATAGTATGTTTAAATGTGTTTTGTGTTTGTGTACACTTTGAGAGCAAGTAACTAAATTTCATTTTTAATGTGTGCCATTGTGCCCACAGTAAAAAATGACAATAAAGGTTATCTATCTATCTATCTATCTATCTATCTATCTATCTATCTATCTATCTATCTATCTATCTATCTATCTATCATCTATCTATCATTGTTTGATATATCTTAGCTCACTGTTGTTCCATTTATAAAATGAGACATGGGAGGAACTGATAGCACTGTAATTCAGAATTATTAAAATCCAAAATCCCCCAATTCAGAAATGAAAAGCCATTGTGATAAGAGCCAAAATAATTCAGTCACAACTCATACAAGCTTACCCTGCTGCCAATATTATATTTTATATACAGCCGCAGATTCTTTCCAGCCATCAATCCCTAACATCTGGATTGTTTCAAGCATGTAGAATAGATGGTAGTGCTGCTATCTTGGAGACGGCAGTTTAATGCCTTCTATCTTAATCAAATAATCACATAACACAGGAAATTTAATTTTCCATGCTTCCCAGCAAATACAGGAGCCACTATCTGTCAGATTGAATTCTGATTGATACAACATGTTAACTGACATGTCTCATATAGTTCTAGGAAAGATGAATGACAGAAGGGTTGGAAATGTTTTCTACAGTGTTACAGACATGGTGTTGCCCCCTGCAAATAAACAAGGCAGAATTTCTTCTTGGTTGGTGGTAGCCAGTGGATTTCAAAATATATTGTCTATTCTCTGCTAAAATCCCCTACAAGTCCTCTTTGGATCACACTTATCCACAAACTGCAGAGTGTGGAACTCATCTTTATACCATGACATATTCTTCAATAATTTGAAAAGCAATCCAGGAAAGTTGTAAAATGACCATAGGATAATTTGTGATTTCTGTTAGTTGATCTATTTGCCTGTGAATCCATATAAAAATAACTGAACATTTAAAAATAAATACTTTGGTTGATTATGCGTTATCAAATCAATTTGACTGTCATGGTTGTCCAAAGGGTGATTTTTCTAAAGGCAACTGGACTTGGTTTTTCTTGAAGATGTTTCACTTCTCACCCAAGAAGCTTCAGAAATGAAGAAGCTTCTTGGATAAGAAGCAAAACTTCTTCAAGGAAAAACAAAGTCACATTTCCTATTGAAAAAGCACCTCTAGGAAACCATGACTTGGATGAAATTAGAATATCCATAGACATTTAGTGACCATATGGATAGATTTTTTGCAGGATGATCTACTCCCAACCTTGTCCTTCAAATCTTCCAACATAGACCCATTGCCACTGTAACTGAGTCGATCTGCCTCACTGCCAGTTGTTTTCTTCTTCTTTTTCATTCTATTTCCCCCAGCATTATAGACTTCTCCAGAGAGGTAGATCTTCACATAATAGGTCCACATAATATGATAATTTGAACTTGCTCATTGATTTGAGATATCTGGATTGACTTGTTTAATGATATATTCATTTGTTTTCTTGGTTATTCATGGTATTCTCAAGACTCTTCTCCAACACCAAAATTAAAAAATGGCAATACTTGTTGTATCCTACTTCTTTAAAGTCCAAAAATATTATGTAAATTTTCCTAAAGAAAGGGGAAAATCTAGGATCCAAAAAGTAATGTGATAATAGGCAACCTAGTGCCCTCTAGATATTTTATATAACATCTCCAATAACTTAATGCCATTGCATAGGCCAGTGATAGCGAACCTTGTAGAGACTGAGTGCCCAAAATGCAACCCAAAACCCACTTATGTATCATTGGGTGCAGGTGGGCATGACCCATAGGGTGGTTTTGGCCAATTGGGTGGATGTGGCCAATTGGGTGGACATGGCCCATTGGGTGGGCATTGCTGCAGTGGTAACAGCAGACAGGGTAGGACTAAAAAGTTCAATAAATCAATTCCAACTTTGCGAGATCTTTTTTTCCAGCGAGAAGTTGAAATTAATTGATTGATTGAAACTTTTTTTTTTCACATGGTGGCAGAGGCCTAAAGTGAAAAGGTTTTATAAAACTCAGATAAACGCATAGGACTGCAGTGACGGCATGCGTGCCCAAAGAGATGGCTCTGAGTGTAACCTGTGGCATGCATGCCATAGCTTCATCACCACAGACATAGGGTTAGGTTACATCACCATGAACTCGGAAAGCAAAGTGAACACCACTATGTTTCCTGGTAAAATAAATGGCAAATCCCACTGGAAGAAAATTCCATTTAGGGTTAGGGTTGGCTCACCATGAACACATAGAGAAAAATGGACATCGCCAACAAATTCAGAGTATTTGGGTATGGTTAGGAAGGCACTGACTTTTCTAGGCTGCCCTATCTATGTTTCCTGGTAAAATACATGGCAAATCCCATTGGAGGAAAATTCCACTTAGAGTTAGGGATAGGTCACCATGAACTCGGAGAGGAAAATGGACATAACCAACAAATTCAGAGTGCTTGGGTATGGTTAGGAGTGCATTGAATTTTCAAGCCTGCGCTATTTATGTTTCCTGGTAAAATACATAGGAAAATCCCATTGGAGGAAAATTCCACTTAGAGTTAGGGATAGGTCACCATGAAGTTGGAAACAAAATGGACATGGCCAACCCATTCAGAGAGCTTGGGTATGGTTAGGAGGTCATTGAATTTTCAAGCCTGCACTATTTATGTTTCCTGGTAAAATACATGCGAAAATCCCATTGGAGGAAAATTCCACTTAGGGTTAGGGTTAGGTCACCATGAACTTGGACAGCAAAATGGACATGGCCAACGAATTCGAAGGACTTGGGTATGGTTAGGAGGGCATTGAATTTTCAAGCCTGCACTATTTATGTGTCCTGGTAAAATACATTGGAAAATCCCATTGGAGGAAAATTCCACTTAGAGTTAGGGATAGGTCACCATGAAGTTGGAAACAAAATGGACATGGTCAACCCATTCAGAGAGCTTGGGTATGGTTAGGAGGGCATTGAATTTTCAAGCCTGCACTGTTTGTTTCCTGGTAAAATACATGGTAAAATCCAATAGGAAAAAAATTCCACTTAGGGTTAGGTCACCATGAACTCAGACAGCAAAATGGACATCGCTAATTAATTTGGAGTGCTTGGGTTTGGTAAAGAGGGCACTGACTTTTCTAGCCTGCGCTATCTATGTTTCCTGGTAAAATACATGGTAAAATCCCATAAGAGGAAAATTCCACTTAGGGTTAGGGTTAGGTCACCATGAAGTTGGACAGCAAAATTGACATGGCCAACAAATGCGAAGGACTTGGGTATGGTTAGGAGGGCATTGAATTTTCAAGCCTGCACTATTTATGTTTCCTGGTAAAATACATTGGAAAATCCCATTGGAGGAAAATTCCACTTAGGGTTAGGGTTAGGTCACCATGAACTCGGAAGCAAAATGGACATGGCCAAACCATTCAGAGTGCTTGGGTATGGATAGGAGGGCATTGAATTTTCAAGCCTGCACTGTTTATGTTTCCTGGAAAAATACATGGGAAAATCACATTGGAGGAAAATTCCACTTAGGGTTAGGGTTAGGTAACCATGTACTCGGACAGCAAAATGGACATGGCCAACAAATTCAGAGTGCTTGGCTATGGATAGGAGGACACTGACAATTCTAGCCTGTGCTATCTATGTTTCCTGGTAAAATACATGGGAAAATCCCATTGGAGGAAAATTACACTTAGGGTTAGGGTTAGGTCACCATGTACTCGGACAGCAAAATGGACATGGCCAATAAATTCGGAGTGTTTGGATATGGTTAGGAGGGCACTGAATTTTTTAGCCTGCGCTATCTATTTTTCCTGGTAAAATAGATGGGAAAATCCCATTGGAGGAAATTCCACTTAGGGTTAGGGTTAGGTCACCATGTACTCGGACAAAATGGACATGGCAAAACCATTCAGAGTGCTTGGGTATGGTTAGGAGGGCATTGAATTTTCAAGCCTGCGCTATTTATGTTTCCTGGTAAAATACATAGGAAAATCCCATTGGAGGAAAATTCCACTTAGAGTTAGGGATAGGTCACCATGAACTTGGAAACAAAATGGACATGGCCAACCCATTCAGAGAGCTTGGGTATGGTTAGGAGGGCATTGAATTTTCAAGCCTGCACTATTTATGTTTCCTGGTAAAATACATGGGAAAATCCCATTGGAGGAAAATTCCACTTAGGGTTAGGGTTAGGTCACCATGACCTTGGACAGCAAAATGGACATGGCCAACGAATTCGAAGGACTTGGGTATGGTTAGGAGGGCATTGAATTTTCAAGCCTGCACTATTTATGTGTCCTGGTAAAATACATTGGAAAATCCCATTGGAGGAAAATTCCACTTAGGGTTAGGGTTAGGTCACCATGAACTCGGAAGCAAAATGGACATGGCCAAACCATTCAGAGTGCTTGGGTATGGTTAGGAGGGCATTGAATTTTCAAGCCTGCACTGTTTGTTTCCTGGTAAAATACATGGTAAAATCCAATAGGAAAAAAATTCCACTTAGGGTTAGGTCACCATGAACTCAGACAGCAAAATGGACATCGCTAATTAATTTGGAGTGCTTGGGTTTGGTAAAGAGGGCACTGACTTTTGTAGCCTGCGCTATCTATGTTTCCTGGTAAAATACATGGTAAAATCCCATAGGAGGAAAATTCCACTTAGGGTTAGGGTTAGGTCACCATGAAGTTGGACAGCAAAATTGACATGGCCAACAAATGCGAAGGACTTGGGTATGGTTAGGAGGGCATTGAATTTTCAAGCCTGCACTATTTATGTTTCCTGGTAAAATACATTGGAAAATCCCATTGGAGGAAAATTCCACTTAGGGTTAGGGTTAGGTCAC
>NW_015386752.1:288494-292247 GCF_001527695.2 Protobothrops mucrosquamatus
GCTTGGGTTTGGTTAAGAGGGCACTGACTTTTCTAGCCTGCGCTATCTATGTTTCCTGGTAAAATACATGGTAAAATCCCATAGGAGGAAAATTCCACTTAGGGTTAGGGTTAGGTCACCATGAAGTTGGACAGCAAAATTGACATGGCCAACAAATTCGAAGGACTTGGGTATGGTTAGGAGGGCATTGAATTTTCAATCCTGCACTAATTATGTTTCCTGGTAAAATAGATTGGAAAATCCCATTGGAGGAAAATTCCACTTAGGGTTAGGGTTAGGTCACCATGAACTCGGAAGCAAAATGGACATGGCCAAACAATACAGAGTGCTTGGGTATGGATAGGAGGGCATTGTATTTTCAAGCCTGCACTGTTTATGTTTCCTGGTAAAATACATGGGAAAATCCCATTGGAGGAAAATTCCACTTAGGGTTAGGGTTAGGTCACCATGTACTCGGACAGCAAAATGGACATGGCCAACAAATTCGGAGTGCTTGGCTATGGATAGGAGGACACTGACAATTCTAGCCTGTGCTATCTATGTTTCCTGGTAAAATACATGGGAAAATCCCATTGGGGGAAAATTCCACTTAGGGTTAGGGTTAGGTCACCATGTACTCGGACAGCAAAATGGACATGGCCAATAAATTCGGAGTGTTTGGATATTTTTAGGAGGGCACTGAATTTTTTAGCCTGCGCTATCTATTTTTCCTGGAAAATAGAAGGGGAAATCCCATTGGAGGAAATTCCACTTAGGGTTAGGGTTAGGTCACCATGTACTCGGACAAAATGGACATGGCAAAACCTTTCAGAGTGCTTGGGTATGGTTAGGAGGGCATTGAATTTTCAAGCCTGCACTGTTTGTTTCCTGGTAAAATAGATGGGAAAATCCCATAGGAAAAAAATTCCACTTAGGGTTAGGTCACCATGAACTCAGACAGCAAAATGGACATCGCTAATTAATTTGGAGTGCTTGGGTTTGGTTAAGAGGGCACTGACTTTTCTAGCCTGCGCTATCTATGTTTCCTGGTAAAATACATGGTAAAATCCCATAGGAGGAAAATTACACTTAGGGTTAGGGTTAGGTCACCATGAAGTTGGACAGCAAAATTGACATGGCCAACAAATTCGAAGGACTTGGGTATGGTTAGGAGGGCATTGAATTTTCAAACCTGCACTATTTATGTTCCTTGGTAAAATACATTGGAAAATCCCATTGGAGGAAAATTCCACTTAGGGTTAGGGTTAGGTCACCATGAACTCGGAAGCAAAATGGACATGGCCAAACCATACAGAGTACTTGGGTATGGATAGGAGGGCATTGAATTTTCAAGCCTGCACTGTTTATGTTTCCTGGTAAAATACATGGGAAAATCTCATTGGAGGAAAATTACACTTAGGGTTAGGGTTAGGTCACCATGTACTCGGACAGCAAAATGGACATGGCCAACAAATTCGGAGTGCTTGGCTATGGATAGGAGGACACTGACAATTCTAGCCTGCGCTATCTATGTTTCCTGGTAAAATACATGGGAAAATCCCATAGGAGGAAAATTCCTCTTGGGGTTAGGGTTAGGTCACCATGAAGTTGGACAGGAAAAATTGACATGGCCAACAAATTCGAAGGACTTGGGTATGGTTAGGAGGGCATTGAATTTTCAAGCCTGCACTATTTATGTTTCCTGGTAAAATACATGGGAAAATCCCATTGGAGGAAAATTCCACTTAGGGTTAGGGTTAGGTCACCATGAACTCGGAAGCAAAATGGACATGGCCAAACCATACAGAGTACTTGGGTATGGATAGGAGGGCATTGAATTTTCAAGCCTGCACTGTTTATGTTTCCTGGTAAAATACATGGGAAAATCCCATTGGAGGAAAATTCCACTTAGGGTTAGGGTTAGGTCACCATGAACTCGGACAGCAAAATGGACATGGCCAACAAATTCGGAGTTCTTGGCTATGGATAGGAGGACACTGACTATTCTAGCCTGAGCTATCTATTTTTCCTGGTAAAATAGATGGGAAAATCCCATTGGAGGAAAATTACACTTAGGGTTAGGGTTAGGTCACCATGAACTTGGACAGCAAAATCGACATCGCCAATAAATTCGGAGTGCTTGGGTATGGTTAGGAGGGCACTGAATTTTTTAGCATGCTCTATCTCTGTTTCCTGGTAAAATACATGGGAAAATCCCATTGGAGGAAAATTACACTTAGGGTTTGGATTAGGTCACCATGAAGTCGGACAGCAAAATGGACATTGTTAATTAATTCGGAGTGCTTGGGTTTGGTTAAGAGGGCACTGACTTTTCTATCGTGTGCTATCTATGTTTCCTGGTAAAATAGATGGGAAAATCCCATTGGAGGAAAATTCCACTTAGGGTTATGGTTAGGTCACCATGAACTCGGACAGCAAAATGGACATCGCCAATAAATTCGGAGTGTTTGGATATGGTTAGGAGGGCACTGACTTTTTAGGGCTGCGCTATCTATATTTCCTGGTAAAATACATGAGAAAACCCCATTGGAGGAAATTTCCACTTAGGGCTAGGGTTAGGTCACCATGAACCCTGAAAGCTAAATGGACATAACCAACAAATTTGGAGTGCTTGGATATGGTTTGGAGAACACTGACTTTTCTATCCTGCGCAACCTATGTTTCCTGGTAAAATGCATGGTAAAATACCATTGTAGGAAAATTCCACTTAGGGTTAGGGTTAGGTCACCATGAACTTGGACAGCAAAATGGAAATTACTAATAAATTTGGAATGCTTGGGTATGGATAGGAGGGCATTGAATTTTCAAGCCTGCACTATTTATGTTTCCTGGTAAAATACATGGGAAAATCCCATTGGAGGAAAATTCCACTTAGGGTTAGGGTTAGGTCACCATGTACTCAGACAGCAAAATGGACATGGCCAACAAATTCGGAGTGCTTGGCTATGGATAGGAGGACACTGACTATTCTAGCCTGTGCTATCTATGTTTCCTGGTAAAATACATGGGAAAATCCCATTGGAGGAAACTTACACTTAGGGTTAGGGTTAGGTCACCATGAACTCAGACAGCAAAATGGACATCGCCAAGAAATTCGGAGTGCTTGGGTATGGTTAGGAGGGCACTGAATTTTTTTGCCTGCGCTATCTATTTTTCCTGGTAAAATAGATGGGAAAATCCCATTGGAGGAAATTCCACTTAGGGTTAGGGTTAGGTCACCATGAACTCGGACAGCAAAATGGACATCACTAATAAATTTGGCATGCTTGGGTATGGATAGGAGGGCATTGAATTTTCAAGCCTCGACTATTTATGTTTCCTGGTAAAATACATGGGAAAATCCCATTGGAGGAAAATTCCACTTAGGGTTAGGGTTAGGTCACCATGTACTCGGACAGCAAAATGGACATGACCAACAAATTAGGAGATCTTGGCTATGGATAGGAGGACACTGACTATTCTAGCCTGCGCTATCTATGTTTCCTGGTAAAATATCTGAATGACAAAGTCGCTCGGATCCGGGAGGGGTTGAAATCCGACTGGGTGGCCCCGGTGGAGGTGGAGGGAGCAGGTCTTGAGACGATTATATGGGAGGAGTTTGACTCTGTGGCTCCTGAGGATGTGGACAGGATCCTGGGGAGGCTGAATGCAACCACATGTTTATTGGATCCGTGTCCCTCCTGGCTGGTACTGGCGGCTCGGGAGGGTACACGAGCCTGGCTCCAGGGAATTATAAACGCTTCTTTATGGGAG
>NW_015386753.1:0-104791 GCF_001527695.2 Protobothrops mucrosquamatus
CAGTTCAGTCTTAAAAGTGCTTGTGGAGAACCAGCCTACACTAATTACGTTGGAGGCTTTCATGGATGTTTGGACTATGTTTTCATTGATGCAAATGTTTTGGAGGTTGAACAGGTAATTCCACTGCCAAGCCATGAAGAAGTAACTACCCACCAGGCCTTACCAAGTGTTTCACACCCATCAGATCATATAGCACTAATATGTGATATAAAGTGGAAATAATTCAATTATTTTCCGAAATGTCTGCTACTTGTGAAAAGTTCAGTTGGAATGCTTCTTTGATCACAATTATATCTCATTTTTAATTCTTTGTAAGTGGTCATACTTTTTATAACAGCGTTCTTATGTACCAGTGCTGTATTATTCTTCTATTAATGAACAGAATCAATACATTTTGAAACTATCATTGTCCTACTTCATTTTTAGATGACTTTTAAAATAAGGAGTAAGACTGGTTTGTTTAAACTAATATTTATCAATCAGTCACTACTGACATGTTGAGGGAATATCCACTCTTGTCTTTATAAGACTGTATTAAAGATTCAAAAAATATTCTGGCAGTTCCCACTATTGGGGGAAAAGATCTTACTCATATAAACCAAAATAATTTGGGTTTAAATAATAGTGATAATATTGTGGTATGCTTGAGCAGTGATATTTTTTCTGACTACAGAGACTGATTTTGCTAGGGAGTGGTGATTTTGGTTAATTGTAATCCACCTTTAGGGGACCTTAAGGACTATTGCTTCCTTCTGTGTTGGAAAGCTTTTTAAAAAAGAATTTTCATGGTTTGAGCAAGGTCTAAGCAACAAAGACTGGGTGGAAGACAACTGCCTCCTATCCCACTTCTGTATTTCATTTTAAGCAAAGTTAAGTAATAAAAGAGATGTTGTAGTTGCAGCAGCTCCATCTTTGAGAAGCCTCTCTAGTGTCTTGTGTCTGATGGAGGCTAGAAAAGGTAATTAAGCTCCAGTTAACCCTCTTCCAGACCGGTTCACAAGACCAAGTTAAGAAGATACTCAACTGTTAATCCTGTGTACAAGGGTAAACTGTCTCCTTTATTATCTAAAGATGTGATCAACATACTGGTATTGCCAGTAACCTGGTTAAACATGTTTTGCATCCTGAACCATTAAATCCTGAATCTTTGTTAGCTGCCCAAAGTTACGAATTTGAGATAGGTGGCAATATAAAACAAATAAATACATAAACTAGCTAAAATGATTAGTTAACTGTTTGATATGTGTCCCCGATCATGAGTGCTAGGTCTACTTCTCGCAACTTATGTTAACTGTGACTAATAATGGGGGATATTGGCACCCCATTTCATTGCCCTAATTTGTGTAAGATAGACTATGTTATGGCTAGCTGCATTATGGCAAAAGGTCATGCAACCATAGTTACGGCTACTTTTATGATGTCAGTTTGCATAGATCGTTAAACTAGATAAATTTAATGAATATCTGATTAACCATGTTTTAGTATCCCATATGAATACAGTATAGTTCATTTTTGTTTGTCAGACCTGTTAATTTATGTAGTTTCTAGATCCTTTATTTGCCTAACCAGATTACTACAGTATATTCATTTTGTCGTGTTATATACTACTAAAGCTCTGATTTCTGTAACCTTTAACTGGGCAAAACAATACAACAAAGAGCTAAATATTTTGAATCAAGGTAGCTCAAATGGGCTAATTTACAGATTGTGTCCAAAAACTGGCACCCATGACTCTTGCAGAATTGAAATTTGGCAAATTCTATAAATGTTTTATGATATAAACATCATAAAACAAATTTATGACATAATACAAATGTCAAAACCTATTTCTTATTCTGATGTTGGCTCTGCTATATAGTTAAACATGGAGTATTTTCAAGGATGATACATTTCTGAATGTATCCCAACTTTTCCAGTTAAGGCAGTACACCCAAAGCTCTGCCGTTGTCAACTGCATCTTTAAAATGGTTGAATCCAAGAATCCTTTGGAAAATCATGAGATGCAGTTTGGAAACATATAGCGATTTTTAAAAAACCACTATCCTGAACCCTACATTTTGTGCTTAGAATACAAAACAATTTAACTGACATAATGATCTAATAAGCTGCAATAACCAACGTTGATCATTTTGAGTGGCAAGAAATAGTATTTCAGCCATAAGCCATGATATAAATGCAAATTTATCCCTTAAGAACAGCATCTTTTAAAAAAAAACTAAATCTCTTTTGTTTCCTGTAAGGATATTCAAGCAGCCTTGCCTCAGATATACAAACTGGAAATAGCATGAGCTATTTGTTTTTTAAAAAAATATTTTGGGGGTTGAGCACCAGATTTAGTTTTTCCTCATTTGAATAGCGTAGCAATAATCAGTGCTCCTGCTTGATTAAGATTGGAATGAGAACATGAGCCAAAGAAATAATGCTGATCTGTGCAAGCCCTATTAAATAACACATGGTCTTATTTTTTTTTGAACCAATAATTTTCTGAGTAGATATAGGAATGTTGTAAAAGTAAAGTATTTGCCAAAATATCTTATAACCTTCGGGTAGATAGAATGATTATTAAATGTATACATACATGTCTGGACATTTATAATCAAAGTCAAAAAACCTGGAGAAGGCATCAAATGGATTGCCAAACATGCAGTCATGAGACCAATGTTCCTTAACATTTTTATTAATGACTAGGATGAAGAGGTAGATGGAAATATGGATTCTGTCGACACTACATACCGCTATTACATCTCAACATGTTTGCAAAGTACTGATGGCAGTTCTCCAATTGTGCTAATTTCTTAAATACCATAATTTGTCAAAAGTATAATAAGCCTGAGAAGATATAGCTTAATATGAAGTATGCAGCTAATGTATTATTATGTCAATTTAGCAGTTTGGAGAATTATTTGAATGATATAAAGTAATTCAATAAATTAAAAATTCAGTTTTAAATGCATCATTTTTGTGGTGCCAGTTATAACTGAGATTAAAAGAAATTAGAAAATTCAGATTTTTGAGCAGAGATATACAAAGGTTTCCGAATTAAGCGCTATCTAAGCATCAGATAATTGACCACGTGGAAGGAACTCGCAGGACAATTGCTAGCAAACCAGAGTGTTCTGTCAATCATTAATGAAACAGACTCTTTGGGCAGTTTGAACTTTATTACCATTCTGAACTCTAAGTACTCTCATATCTGGACATCTTAAAAGGATTTAGATTTACAGCTTCAAAACACTTTTACAGGATTTACCTTTGATAATTAATCAGTTATGTTGTACACAACTTTAACTGCCCATCTTAATTTTTTTGCCAAATTGAAAACAATTCAAAATCTATTCAGATCTGTTTGTGTTCAAGGTACAGAAAAAACTCCGTTTATTGAAAAAGAATCTGTCACACATTCATATTATCAGTTCCACAAACGTAAAATTCAAGGAGCATACACAAAGCTATACATTTGTATCATTTTAATTAGGAATAATTCTGAATAGGTTATAAAGAAATTAATCCATCAAGTCTGAAGAATTTTCAAAATCTCTTCATGAAGATATGTTCACCAATAAACAGTAAAACTTTAGCAGAACTATTATACACTGGGCAAAACAGGCTGATACTGAAAGCAACATGCAAAAAGAAAAAGAGACAATCTGCTGAATATTTAAAAACTCCAATGAGCTTGTTGCAACCAGCACAGTAAGTATTAGGCTGAGTTCACACAAAGGCAAAAGTGGGTCAATTGGGAGGGGAAGTTAATAAAATGTTCCTCAGTGCAGAAGATTTGAATAGTGTTTTAGAGAATTCTTGGCAACATCAGGAAGTGTTTTTATAAGGGAGAGAAATAAATATAAATGGAATGGTAGATTAAATCAGCAGACTGTCTTATGGAATGAAACAAGGTATTGGTAACTTAAGAGATAAGAGGGGTCTTAAATATACTTAAATTGAATTGGGGCTCAATAAGCATTCAATAGATTTCAAAGTCACAACTATATTCAGGCATTTAGGCTAACAACAAAAGGAAAAATCAGAAGATACACTTTTTCCAAATTAAGGAGTTTCTCTTTTTAATCCAAGCCTATTGTCACCTTGGCAACATATAGCTTGGAGAACAATAATTGGCAACAAAATAAGTAAAAATGCTGTAATATCCTGCCCAAATCAGTTCCAGATACTGTATATTAACCAAGATGCAGCTAATTTTGATGTAACAAGCCTAGACCACTTATATCAAACGTGTCCTTGGTGCGAAAGTCATCCAGTTGCAGTTAACGCTTTGATAGCTCGTTTGACAGCCAATCAAGTCCCTCGTATAGACCAGTACCTTGTGTAGCACAGGTAGCCTGAACATACCACTGTAGAACAGAAAGAAGTGATATTTTAATATTTGGTACTGTTCTTGAGAATACATTTCAGTTCTAAAATCCAGGACAAATTCCCATGTCTCTCACTATATTAAGCAATAATAAACCAGAAGACAGGTAGGAATGTCAAAAAACGTCCTGGAAGAAGGCAAATGCAATCAGCCTCTGTACTGCTATCATCTCCAGCAATTACTAATTTCTAAAGAAATATTTTATGTAGAATTATAGTCAAAGATAGCATGAGTGTTAACTTGAATGAATCAAATGACTTATTTCATTTTCATAGTTCTCTTCTTTCCACAGTAGGCCAGAATGATTATAGATGAATATAAACATAGCCCTTGTTAAAATGATTATACCGTGCTTCCCCAAAACTTACCCCGAAAATAAGCCCTAGTTTTGAGGTGAGGCGCACGCTTAAAAATCAAGCTGGGGGGAGGGGGAGGGGGTGGAGCATACCATTGCAGCCAGGCCTCCCATGGATCGACACTTGCCTTGCCGGCCCACTTCTTCTGCGGCCGAAGGAGCAGCTTCATTCTGCAGCTGAGAATGGAGCTCAGGCCTGCATTTCTCTGTCAGAAGCCTTTCTGGAAGGCCTGGGCAGCCGATAACCGAGCTACGGATTCAATCCATAGCTCGGATCTCGGCTGCACAGGCTTTCCGGAAAGGCTTCTGACAGTGAAATGCAGGCCTGAGCTCCATTCTCAGCTGCAGAATAAAGCTGCTCCTTTGGCCGCAGAAGTGGGCCGGCTGGGCGGGGCTGTCGGTGGCATTGCCGCAAGGTGAGTGGAAAAGATCCCCCCCTTCCAAAATAAGACCTGGTGCCTCTTTTGGAGGGAAAAAAAACAAGACCAAGTCTTATTTTCAGGGAAACATGGATATATCAACAAAAGCAGTCCTAAAAGAAACACCAATTCAAATATTGCTAAACATAACTACAATTATGCTATCAGAATGCTCTTAATTATGATCTTATCAATGGTTTATTTCTTAACACAAAAAATTACAATCTTTCTCTAAAAACAGAACTATAATTCAGCTCAGCAGTTTATTGTTATATTTTACTCGTTAAAGTATCAACTCCTCTTAGAACAGCTAGTGCTGACAGCTGAAACTGAAATTCAGAAACCTCTGATGGGCTGCAACCAAAGGTCTGAATCTATGAGTGGATAGACACATACACATTGGCAGGAAAATGGGTTCACTAAAACACTATGCCAATCTCCCTTTGCAGTATTAAGTGCCACTTACAGACATTTGGGTATTGTTTTCTGAAGAAAATAGGAAAACACTGCCCTACTCAATAACCCAAATACTTATACCAAATGCCAGGTTTTTATTCAGAAGTTTCACTGAATGTACAAAATTTCAGTACTTACAGTTCTATTACGCAGGGACTGAAGGCCTAGTTTATCTGTCATTTCACTGATTGCCATGGCATTTGGCAAGTCTTGTTTGTTTGCAAAGATAAGGAGCACCGCATCTCTCAACTCGTCTTCTTGAAGCTGGAAGGGGAAAAAAAACATTAGAACTTCCCTCTTTTAAGTTTCTTACAAACAAACCTGCAAAGGAAGAAGACAACAGCAGAGGCTGTATTTTTCCTTTATTTCGCCAAATGGTGTTCAGTCACTAATATCACCAAATTACCGTATACAGGTTCTTTTTTTTACTACTTTTCTTTTCATTGTTTTATGTTGTTGGTCGAACTTTTTTATCGTCAACGTCCATATTCATCATATTGATCTATTTACAACTTTCCAACTACATCTTACTGACGCGTTGATTAAAAGGTATACATATTTCCGAAGTAGAGATAGAGTTTAAACCCTCTTAGATAATAACAAAGAGAAACCAAAAGGAAAAGGGAGCAAGCATGAATGCAACAACTACAGGGAGAATTAGTTGGTTAAGTGTCCCTGGGAAGATGCTTGGCAGAATTCTGACTGAAATGGTGCCAAAGGTGACAGTGAGCCAAATGCAGTCTGGCTTTATGCTGGAGGCATGCAGACTAGTTTTCTACATTAGGAAATGCATTCACTGAAAAAGGTACTCAGGTGAGAATGAAAGTTTATTGGACATTCATAGAAAGAGCATGTTATGTGAATGTGTGAGATTGGGAGGTTAAGTTATTGAATGTTGTAAGACCTATATATCATAGAAATAAAGTATGAGCATTAAATGGACCACATTTCAAATGGCTCAACCCTGAAGTTCTCTTGACTGTTTTAGGTATTTATGGGTAAATTTCTAAAGAGTAATGATAGAGCTGTTAGATGCATGACATGTAGGAATATGAATGAGCATGTACTTTTGTATTCAGATGCCATGTTGCTGGCTGAGAAATCTAAATGATTTGCAGAAAGTATTAGATAAGTAATATATAACAAAGAGAATGAATCTGAAAATTAATATTCCTATTTTTAATGTCGTATGCCTCCTAGAAGTTTTAGGAAGTCAAGCAGCTTTACATTTGATGAATAAATGCAATATCAAAAAATAACAGAAAGCGGTATGAATAAATCCAAGTTATACATAAATGGTGACAAGCAGGAGCAACTAAATGAGTTTGGGTACCTTGGTAGAATGTCTACTAAAAATGGAAAAATGGATGAAGAAATCTCACGATTTACAAATGCTGGTAGAACTGTAATGGGGCTATATGTGCACTACTGCACAAAATGTTTCTCTAAAAGTGAAAACTGCTTTATATAAATGCATGTTTGCATCTACTTTTTACACCAGGAGAAGCATAAAAGTAGACCGAATGCTGTGGGACTGGATCACTTAAGAAATGTGTGCAATAATACAAGAGAAAAAGAGTCAAGAATGAATCACTGCTGAATTATTGTGACTGAATATAATAACATATAGCCAATAGGAAAAAAATAGTAGTTTGGTCCTTATTGTGAATGATTACAACTAAATGACAAAATAAATGAACTATGGATGGAGGAATGAACTGAATATGAGGAGCAAGAACATGGCCATCCAACCTGGCTGGATGCAATTGACAAGAGGAATGCAAGATGTTTACATTCTGATTAAAAGTTACCATTTTCTGCAGTTCTTCTGCTGCTTCTTGAATTCTCTCTCTGTCATTGCTATCTACCACAAAAATGAGACCCTGGGGGGGGAAGTATTAACATAGTGAGACAATAATAAATAAAAAGACTCAAGTCAATTCTGTCTTGATTTCATATATCTTTACCACCAAAACAGTTTCAAATATGAAATCATGCAAAGTATCAAGCTTTTCTCCTAACATGCCATCTGTTCCTAGGTGCCAATACCTCAAAAGAGCCAGGAAAGGAAATAAAGTATATCCAAACTTTAGCAATTTATTATAGCTTTCAATGAAAAACCATATCTTCAGCTACAAATGAATTAACAGTATTTGCAAAATGATGCAACTTGCTCTAGCCAACTATAAAGAATGCATCTCCAGAATACTATTTCTATCAAACAATCCGACTAAATGATACCATAAGGTTTCTTTTTTAGTTTAAGCTTTCAAACGGTTACATTTTTGGACTAATTAGTTTCCATTCCTGCACTGAACGCTGGACCAAATGGCCCTTGCTGTCTTTTGTGAAGTTTCACTTATGCTTTCAGCCATTTTTGCTCCAAATATAGTTTTGCCCATCATGACTGAAGTTCTTCATTAAGCTACATAGCAAAACAATTCTATTCTGAGGGGATAGTAGCATAGAGGACTATATCTAATAGACTGCCCTCTGATGGAAAAGAATGGAAACAATGTCCAATGCCTCAGCTCACCTTGTGTGTTTCACAAGACTGGAAGAGGAGCACAGCTCATGAGAACAACTATGTAAGTGACATGAGACAGCTACTATATCCTGCAGTTTCCCTTCCCAATCATTTGAGAAATGCTGGGAACCAAATATCTATACGGCCACACTGTTGTAGTTAATTCTTCAGCCTTGCAGAATCATAAGCCCAAGGGACCTATGTTTGCGATGAGGACATCACAGATAAAATCCTTAAACCTTGACCTATCTTGCTGGCATCTGGAGAAACATAATCTTCAAGACACTTTTTGTACTGGTTTTAGCTATAGGATCCCGTCCCCAACAATAAACAAGTACAGGTAAATGAAATAATAAAAACAAACATAAAATAATTCAGTTAATTAAATGCGTTAACTTACATAGCACCATGAAATAAAGCAAAATTAAGGATATTATTTAAATCCTAAATAACTGAGTGTCATACTCAATTAAGTTACTCACAAATTTTTATTTATTGAACGATCCTGAATGGACACATAAGACTTTTATTACGGAGGTCTCACCAGATTAAAATAGAACTGGTGGTTGTAGGGTTTGTCATTTTGTTTATAAAAATATAAGATGACAAAGGTGTAATTTCGGATTTGTTTTTATTCTTTCAATATTAATAGTCTTTATAGTATTACATCAAACTGCAGTATTATACAAACTAGCTAATTTTAAGGACATTTCAATGCTTAAAGAGCTGATTGATGTAGGGGTGGGGATGGTATTATATAAACCTGACAAAAACAAAATATATTCACAAAGAGCTAAAAAAAACATAATTTGTTTAATCACTTTTTAAAAATTATAGTGCTAGAACACAAAAGAAATACAACAAAGATTTCTTCTTCTTGAGTTTTTATCTTGGCTTGTAGAACATTTTTCAATGTTGGTTTCTTTGGGCTTCTTTTATCGGATTATTATGAATAAAGTTGATCTTGGAAGCAAACGAGTAGCAGGAAAAATGGTATACTGGCCATTGACACTTTCATCTCTGGCTCTAGAATTTCTCTTTGTTGGGATTATCTTTAGTCATAAAATTTATGAGCTCAGTAATAATGTACCATAAATAGTGTAATATTCTAGAAATTTCATTCAAGCATATACTGTGACAAACTGAAACTTCCCTAAAAACCTAAACTTAATTAACATTATTATCAATAATATTAATAAATTAATATATTCCTAAGTTCTTACCAATTGTTGGAATTGTAGTGACAATCTCTCCTAACTTGAGTTTATAGAGAATTGTGGTTTTTCCAGCTGCATCCAAGCCAACTAGGAGGGAAAAAAACAATAAAGCCAATTTTCACTCTTCACACTTGTTACAACAGGTTCAGCCATGTGTGTTTTTTCAAAATAGATTTTCTATCCTGTAAATGTTTCTTGTCCACCTCCTAGGGTGGGTTATATCATAATTGTACTCTAATAAATCATATGATAAAAATACAATTTTTTTCCCTCTTCATTTTGCAATTTCTTTTCCTATTTTGAGATTTGTAACTGGTGTCACTTCTGGACCTGCTGCTTAACCAAGAGTTAAATATCAAAAGCAAGAGTTCTGAACATTAATTCTGATTCACTAGATCTGGTATTCAATATAGCTTGCAATATTAATTTTTTATCTCTAGGTCATCTGAAATATTCAGCTTTGTATCATTTTGGTTCCCAAATAGAAGATTGCCAGTTTCCTCAACACAAGACTGAATTAACTATGAACTGGCAATTGGCAAGTCTGAATAAAAATGGACAACAATATGTGCCAATCAACACTGATAAAAATTTGATTCATTATAGGGAAAAAAACCTCTACCTAGCTCTCCCTGCAACATCAGTATAAAACAAAACGCTAACATCTTTGAAATAGGGTCATGGGGGGGGAGGAAATATTAGCATAATTGTAGAAAAATGCAAGATTTGCAGAAGTATACTAAAATTGTGTTTTTCCCCTAAAAACAAATATGTATTATTGAAATGCATGTTACTATAAAGTTCAAATTCACATGAGTTGCATTCCATGCTGAGTAACCATAATATGTTAGCCTTAGAGTTTTTCAATTAACCTTTTTTTTAAAAAAAACAAAGACATACTATATTTTTACATAGGTTACCTAGATAAAAGCAAATTTGCATTTTGAGCCTTATTTAGAAAAATGCAGTAATGCTAAACAAATATCTTATACTTATAAATACAATAAATACTGTAATAATGCAGTTTCAGCCTGAGGCTGAAATATATTAGATATTAAAATACATAAAACATGACAATTTTGCATAAAGAAATTAAGCTCAAGAACTCACAAAATTTTGCATTACATGTTGCTATCCTTGAGAGATGTGAAATATTTTGTAATACAGCAGAATGCTAAGAATTAGCTTGGCAATTATGCTTCTTTTACACATAGCATTTCATAATTATTTAGTAAGCATGCTGGGGATCCTGATAACTGTAATTAAAAAAGACTGTATACCAGGGGTGTCAAACTCGCAACGTCACGTGTCGTGTTGCGGCGTATTGCAACTTTTTTTCCATTGCTGGCAATGGGGTGGGCGCGGTTTTGGCATGACGCATTCGGCGTGCGGGCCGGCAGTTTGACACCCCTGCTGTATATTGTCCCCTTTCCCCTGCAGACTTATGCATACACAAATGCTTAGTATGAGAAGTATGTAGTATAAAGCACAGGATTGTCATAAACAATTCAAGCAGATTCTGTATTAACCTTCCAAATGTGAAAGCTACATGGAATTGCAAGGTGAAAGGGGAGAGGAAAATTCACGTTGTTACAAGTTTTAAGATCTAAGCCAAGGTTTCATATGAAATTTTATATTTTGGGGATACAAACGTCAGGGTTAATCATTCCTAACTCGGATAAAGTACTTGCATATGCTAAGGTAGGCTGACACCAGAAATCAGAATATTTTTATTCCCTTCTTTCTATTTGATGAAGGAATGTGAATTTCAACTGGAAATAAGAAAAAATAAGGCTATATTATGCTCAACAGAAAGCCTTCTGAATCTTTCTCACCAAATGTGCTGGGCCTTCACATTTTCTTATGCTATTTTTTTTAAAAGAAATGTTTCTTAGAATTTCATATATAGTTTGTGAAAACATGTGACTTCATTTTACACCATACAGTGTGAAAAGCAGTTCTTGCATATGAACAAAATGTATAAAATTTATAAAAATCTAAATATGGCATTTGATTGACTTTCCTGATTTTCAAGACAATGATGTAGCATGGTCAAAAATAAAAATGTCCAGAATACTGCATTAATTTTAGGATTTCCCTATACAAAGAAAAACAACAATTGAAAAACTATTATTGTTCTACATAGGCACTAAGCAGTCAAATTCTTGCCACAGCCCTTTTTATTTTATAACATCAACCATATGCCCATGAAGGTATGTTTTTGATTTGCATGCAATCCAATCATCTAGTTAATTCTCATATAGTTTACTTAACTTTCAAATTGAGCCATGGCTGAAGTATAGAATCAAAGTCTGAAACTATGGCTTGTTATTAAAATAAGGAAGAATCGCAGAACTGGAGCTGAAGCATGCATTTAGTCTCACAAAATAAAGTTCATTATTTTCCCCCTCACACAGTACCATTTTTTATGTGTAAACTGAGAGATGCTCTTACAAGAGGACTAGAGAGAGGTACATGGGAATAGAAATGGGATGTTACACTCTACTTTTTGATCAGTTAAGAATATTTAAAGCAAGCCTTCCTCGTTTATAAAAATGTAATGCATGGGGTTTTTAATTTGGAAGAATATATTTCAGAGTGAAGAATAAGGTAGGGCTGGAATAAGCAAATAATATATAAAGGGGGGGAGGTTAGAATTTGGTAGGGAAGTGAGCAGCTCTGCAGGAAAATTGAAAATGGTGTGATAACACTATCCCACATCCAGAAATCAGATATACAGCATTCTCAAGAAAAAAAAGGGAAAAGGCCTTTAGAGATGTCACCACAAATTAAAAAACTATGTATGTTTTTTTCATGGCAGCTAAGCTTCTGAAACTACACCTTAAGTAGCGTTCTTACTTACCAAAGTGAAAAATATACTTTGGACTAAAATGAAACTTCTTATCTAGGGTACTGTCACTGATTGAAATACTTTAAAATATATTTAAAACAGATGATTAACAGGAACAACTTTGTCCTTATTGAGAATATCTGGAACTGTTAAGCTGAAGCTGTATAAGAAAAGTTACGGCTGAGCATTTTTACATGATTTTTAAAAAGGATTAAAACAGATCAATATTATTTCCTAAAGACTGGCACCTAGTTTAGTAATAAAGTCAATGACTATAATAGCTGTAATAATAATGTGCTATAATGAAGCCAAGCATTGGTAATATCCAATGATTGCAGTTCAGAAGAGTTTTTCCAACTATGCCTCTCTATACAATACAGCTTGCTCTGTTCAAAGGGACCACTCAACCCATTGAAGCTACCTGAGGAGAGAGAGAGAAAAGAAAGTTTGGTTGTGTGAGCTCTGGGGTTTTTTTTGGGGGGGGGGGGGGTTGCACACGCACTGGAGAGCCCTGTGAGAAAATTCCAACATACCCAATTGTACTGCAAAATTCAGATAGGCACTAAAATGCTTAACTCAATTTTTAAAATATCCCATTATTTATTGACAGAAGAAATAGTTTTCTTGAGTTTTGTGTATAATATTCCAAACTTTGGTGGAAGAGAATTTTTTTGGGGGGTGGGGAGAGAACCCAACCCTAAAATGCTTTTAACTCTCTTTACAATTACTGCATTTTTTAAATGATGTCAGAGTATTTCCCTGGTGAATACAAGTTTTGAAATCATGCAGAATTAATATGAAATGTAAAAAAAACCCACACTGGGATATTGTTTCATCAGCAAATGAAAGTCAAACTGATACACCTACAATGTCCATGAAAGAGCATGCTCTCAGTACTCTTATTTTTCTGTACTGTATGCACAAGTCTGATACATTCTTCATTGGATGAATAAATAGAAATCTGTTACTGTGTCCAACATTGGATCTGCATAGTTTAATTTGGTACAACAAGCCATACTTTAAACTATGTTTTCAACTCTAGTTGGCATAATAACAACTAGCCAAGGAAGACAGCACTTTTAGTACTGAAAGGTATGCAGCCAGAAACGTCTTATTTAAATTTGTCCTATAATACTGCTGTTTCAGTTATAAATTGAAACTAGTTTAAATCTAAAACTTGAAGTTTCCAAAATTCTCTTCTGGCTTTTAGTAGTGTGAGAAGACACATAAGTCAAACTAGACCATGTTTTCATTTTTCAAATGAGAATTCAAGATATATATTAAACAAGATTCAGAACATATGCTGGGGTTTCTGAATAAATAGAACATCTTCAGGCAGCTGAAATATTATTTTTTTAAAAATAAACTTAGATGAAGAAACTATCAAAATATTATCCTTAGCTACAAGAGAATAACAGAAAATGTTAAGAGAAAGCACAACTCTATAATTCGAAATAAAATCTTCTCTTATCAGTTGCACAATTTCAAATACACATACTTACTCATTTAACCTGACTTCAAAACCATGGCTATTTTAGAACAGCAACTATATATTTAGGATAAATTTTCAAACTAATATTATAAGCTATCAGCACATATAACCAATGCTTTTATACACCTTTTCTGCGAACATCTGTTTTTTTCCCTTGTTATTCAGGTCAATACCTAAAAGTATTTTTAGTATCTCAATTTAAAGCCCATCTCCCAACAGCAAATACTAAAAATATATGTGCTAAAGGTCCAGCCTCATACACAGATTCATTTGTACAGTTAACATTTCAACTTAAGCCCTTGCAATTAGAAACGATGTGAGAAGAGGTCAGAAAAAAAAGAAGAAAAAAACCTGTAGGCGACCTTGATTCGAATGCCTATTAATAAGCATTTAGGGCACCTCTCTTCTCTTACTTTTATGCCAACCCTCTTCCTGGTGCGGAAGAACATTTGGGATTGAACAAAAATAAAACAAAAAAATAATGTTTTTAAAAGGAACCCTAGCAACCACGAGGGCTTTGCAAAGGACCAGACCTAAGACTTATTTTGAAACACAGGAAGCTCCATCGCACGGAAAACAAACCACATCCTGGCCAGGGCCTCCGGAGGGGCTGGAGAGAAATCGCCTTGACCTAAACCTGCTTCCAAAGTGGATTCCTCGGGAAGATCCTGATGAGATCCTTGAGATCCCGGCTCTCACCACCCCGAGCCTCCACCCCGCCCCGCGCTTCTCTCTCTCCCTTTCTCCTTTCTCTTTCGGCGGCTCAGGCCTCCCCGAAAGACACGGCGGCCGCTTCCTCTGCCTCCGGCCTCAGTTGCGCCCCTGCCGCCTAGAGGAGGCGTTCGAAGCCCCGCCAGGCAGCAGGCAACCCCCGCTACGTGGGGGGACTCGAGCGCGGTGAGGAGCAGCCCGGTCTCCCGAGCGACGCGCTGGGCCGCCGGTTATACCCGGGGTGGGGTCACCGCGGGCTGCCCGGATCTGCGCCCAGGAGGGAAGGCTGCGCGGGGTGCGGAATCGGCGACGCGGCCTCTCACCCATGAGGATGCGCATCTGCTTCTTGCCGAAGAGGCGCGAGAAGAGCGAGGAGATGGTGAGGCCCATGGCGGCTCCCGGCTGGGGCTGCGGCGCAAGGAGCGAGCGGGATGGGGCTGGCCGCGTCGAAGGGGGAAAGCAGGAGCAGCGAGCCGAACGCCGGTCCCTGCTGCTCGCTTTATTTCGCTTCGCTTCCTCTCCGGGTGGCGCTGAGCTGCCGCAGGGCGCTGAAAGGAGCTGGCGGCGTCCGCTCACCGAGGCTTGCTCTGTCTGCGTCCGGGGAGCCTGGCTCGCTCTTCTTCGCTCGCTCTCTGCCACGTCACGACCGCCCCGGCTCCAACGCGGACAGAATCGCGTCACGCCCGCCACATCCTCACCGCGGCACCGCCCCCACGAACCTTGGAACCAGGCTCACGAAGGGCAAGAAGACTACAACTCCCGGGGTGCCCCTGGCTCGCAGCAGCCTTGAAAGCTTTAGTCTTGCGCTTGTGCGGCACGACGGGAAAAATAGTTCTCGAGAAACCCGGAGGTTTAGCCTTTCTAAGTGGAATGTGGCGCGGAGCATGCTGGGGACTGTAGTAGTTTCTTTTTTAAAACGCTTTCTGAACTGCTCTTCCGTTTTTTTTTCTGCTGCAATGTGTACTGGGAGGCATAGTCTTCCTAGTCGAGCTCGAGGCCTACTTCCGGTTGGTAGAGGCTTGAACAAAGGTAGTGCAGTTTCAGTTGTCACAGATTTCATTCCTGCAAGTGAGGAAACTGGATGACGACGCTCTAGATTCCAGCTAGTCCGAGTCTCATATGATGGAGGGAAGTTATCTGAGAGTGATTCATTGCAGACCAGCAAAGGTTCTCACCTCCATTGGACTAACAACAGCAGTAACAAAAAATGCTTTAAATCAAGAAAACTTTGAGAAAAAAATTAGAAGCCTATCTATCAAAGAATGGGTGTACCCAGTTCTGATACTGAAATTCCTGGAGTGAACTTGTCCCCTATGGTCCCTTTACTTTTATATTCATTTTTTTTGTTCTTTGCTTTTGAATCTGACAACTTCTGACAACTGCTTGGACTAGTCTCTCCAATTTTCTTGTCAAGTTTTTTTAGAAGCGGTTTGCCATTGCCTCCTTCCCAGGACTGAGAGTGAGTGGGCCAAGGCTGTACCTAAGGCAGAATTAGAACTCAAAAGTCTCCTGGTTTCTATCTTGGCATGTTAACAACCAGTGCTTTTTTTATTAAAAAAAAAAAAAAAGGTGCCGGAACTCACACATGTTATACAACCCGCCTTGCCTATCCTACAAGGGTCCATCCAAAAAAGGTGCCAGAACTCCGTTCTGGGTGTTCTATGACAAACAAAAGCCCTGTTAACAACTATGCCAAACTGGCTTTCCTTACCTTTATATACATTAATTATTCAGCTATTCACTAGTAATTGAGATTCACTAGGGAAGAAATTAGACCACAAGGGTAAACTTTACCATTAGGACAGAATGAACCAACTGCTTCAGATGATTCAGAGCTGTTCACCCCACACTGTTACCCCCATCTGGTGACAGATGCTCTGATGTTCAATATACATAAGAGAATGCTGTGTTGTCCTTTGTTTTCTTCAATAATAATATCCTGAGCTAGTCTAATATGTACACTCTTCTTCCACAGATGCTGGAAACAAACCAATTCTTAAAGGGGTATGATGTCTCTGAAATATTGTCAATCTTTCCCAAAAAATCATTACTCGACACCATTATGCAACATGATTTGTACTGATATAAAGTTTATTGAGAATTATTTTTTTGAGAAGTCTATTTGTTTAATAATGATTCTTTACTCTAAAAAGAAAACTTCAGCCAAAAACAAACTTATGGAACTTATTGAAAGTCCTGATGAGTTTTGCAGAATACCTAGCACATGTATTTATAGTTGCAATATAAGACATATAAACTACCAAAGTCCACAAACCCAGTCTAAGGTGTTAATCAAAATAATTCATCATCTAACCGATCAAATACAAGCATTCATATGTGTCTTTGAATTGCAGTGATTGTTCACAATTACAAAGTTTTCATTATTTCTCTCTAAAAATTACTGTATATCAACTATAACAATAAAATATATACAAATATTCACACTTACCTGAGGTTACTTCATCCCTGCAGTTCAATTGACTTAAACCAGCCCTAGTTTTAAGAAGGAGGCAAAGTCATGCAGTGGCAGATTTCTCAATAGGTATCTTTGAATGTTAATTCATTGTGAAGGACAGAATAAACAGTATGTGGTCTGGAAAACAGCTGAACAAATTAGCAAAATCTGCTTTCTGCTTTAAACGGTAAACTCATCAGAGGCAAATAGTTCTCCTTTGAGTAGTGGCTGAGAATGCAAATCTGTTTCCTCCTATAATGGATGTTCAAGTTGTATTGCTGTTGTAGCAGGAAAGAAAAGAGCAAATCAGTTCTACTTCAACGTTACCTCAAATTATAATGAAGCTTGCATGATGGGTTTTTCATTTATCTGTCTTCCGGTTACTATTTTCTCTCTCTCTCAATACTGGTAGTCCTCGACTTACAACCACAACTGAGCCCAAAATTTCTGTTGCTAAGTGAGACATTTGTTAAGTGAACTTTGCCCCGTTAAAGAACTTTATTGCCACAGTTGTCAAGTGAATCACTGCAGTTGTTAAATTACTAACAACTGGTATTCCCATTGACTTTGCTTGTCAGATCATGAAATGATCACATGAACCTGGGACACTGCGACTATCAAAATATGCATCAGTTGCCAAGTGTTTGAATTTTGATCATATGACCATGGGGATGCTGTAGAATAGAGAATAAAAACTTTATTGTCACTTTAAATGTACACTAATCAGCATACATTAAAATTAAATTTCGTTGCATTCAGCTCTCAAAAATAGTAAGTCATTAGTTATCTTTTTAGTGCCGTTGTAACTTCGAATGATGACTAAATGAACTGTTGTAAATCAAGGTCTACCTGTTGTCAGTCCAATTTTTGAAATCATATGTTTTATTCATTTCCTTTTTCCCTATAGACATTTTAAAAATATTTTTCAGTAGATCTAAGCAGATAGATAACTGGAAGCTTGTGTTTATGCTCTGTTGGTATACCTTGGCTTGAGTTCATGAATGACTTGTACTCTCAAAAAATGACTTAGGAATTACTTTCAGGCATCAGGTTTAACATGTTGAATTTAATCTTGGTATTTTCAACAAATAGTATGGGCCATCCCCTGTTATAAAATGATAAAATATGTTTAGGTTAAGCTTGGCTATTGATTATAGATATGGAAATTGTACATTTTGCCCTCTAGGCAATTTTTCAGTGTCCTAGGTTAGCATATAGTCCTGAGATTCTTGATGATCTCTCATGTAAGAATTAACTAGGTTCAATCCTGCTCAGTTACAAAAGGCTACACTGCTTGGATCTGCACATATACTATGCCAATACATTATGACATCCTAGGATCTTGGAAAGAATGTACATTTTGGCATACGAAGGCCAAAACCAGCTAACAAACTAGCAGTTATAATTTCACATTTTTGTGTAAATAATGATAATGATGGTGATAATAATAATACACTTTGGGTGCAGTTCTAAAATATCTGAAGCACCACTTGAATCACCATCAGCAATGACAAAATCCTTATCAGTCAATTACAAAAGGCAGTTTTATTTGGAAAAGCTTACATCTTGCAATGGTACCTTTAACACCATCAAACACCATCTGCCTATCTCAGGTCCTAGGGAAGGACTCGATAGTGGATAATAATGCCAAATCATCTAAATCTCTGGCTACCCATGCAACCAGCCATAATAACATTATGTGAAATGTAGCTTTAGAGTTTTCATCACTTTTAAAGTGTTAAGTGCAACTCTTGCTACCAAGAGGATGTTCACACTTGCCATGTGTGACTTGAGTCATAAACTCTGCTAAACCAAAATGAAATTAATTATGTTATGGCCCTATCTATACAGCTTTGCTAAGCCAAAAAGCTTGTTTTTTACTGAAGAAACGAAAAGGCCTAGTAAAAACATTAAGTACAAAGGAAAAAATAATTAAAATTTGGGATGTACCCAGAATAAAATTTGTACACTCAAAGACTATCTATTAGAGTTTGTTAAAATATAGCTAATAAATCCTGATGAGATTTTTAAAATGTGTAAAATTTTCAGTTAATTCAATTAATACCTCTCCCACAAGCCCTTGAGGCTTCATATTACGATAAGCTGCATCCTGCTTATAGTAGCTATTGGTACATTCCGGCATCCACCACTCGTCTCCTGCCTAAACTCAGCATGCAAGAGAGATTGGGTTCTCATGCCCTGTGTTGCCTTTCTGATCAACATTTGAAATCTGAAAAAATTCTAGCTAGTTCAGCAGAGTAATGCCTCTTTTGCAAAAACAACACAAATTGTGGACAAGCTCCTGGACCTAATTCAGTGTATTGGGTGCTACCTATGAAGCTGTATATGACTTGGATCCTTGTTGTCTTCAGGACTATCTTTTTGCCCTGCATCATCTGGCAGAAAGAAGATCCTCTGAATGCTGAATAGGACAATTCGCCATGACCAACACGCCGCAGCTATCTTGTCATGGCCATCCCACTGTGGGACAACTCGCCGCAGACAGTTCCATGCGGGATAACTCAACACAATAAATGTTATCTACCATTTTTTCTTTCACATTGATTCCATGGACAAAAATGGAAATAATGAAGAAACAGTGGCAGATAACATTTATTGTGTTAACCCCGTGGAATTGTCCATGGAAAGTTGACCTAGACCCCTTCTGAATGCCCACTCTTAGAGAAATCAGGGAGGTGCGGATCTGAACTCTCAGAGTGAAATAGTTGATTACACAGAGCCCTGTGATGTTATCTGTCAAGAAGCAAGCAAAGACTTTGTACTTCTGCAGGGCTTTGAGGAATGAGTTGGAAAGACAGCTTCAGATTAAGACTGAACATTATTTTGGAATTTCGGATTTAATGATTGTTTTTAAAGTATTATTGCAAGCTTCCTAAAGTTGTTCAAGTAAATAACATTCAAATAATTGAAATCAATCAAATAGTGGCTCCTCTGAACCATTTAACAGTGTCTAGAGCAGAGGTCCCAAACCTTTGGGGCACCAAGGACTGGGTCCATGGAGACAGGTTTTTCCGGGGACCAGAGGGTGCGTGGTTTTGTGTGCTCCCTCCATCTTGCGGATGGGGCTTTGCTAGCATGCTGCAGTCCAGTACTGATCCACGGATTGGGGGTCTAGAGGATCTATCCCTTCCTTCTTTCATTGAGAGAAAAACCAATCTCAAAGGAGATAAAATCAATTTTAAAAATAACCCTCTTTAAAACATTATTAACAGTTAGACATGCAGTGTGAAAGAAGATAATTACAGAGCTTTCCAGACAGTAGTAATTCAGCAGTTTCCAAATTAGTTAAGAAAAAAAGAAAGAAAATGCGGTCTTCCAAGCAGATTGTAAGATGGTATAAATGAACTTGTACAGAGGGACTAAAAGAAAGTAAAAATGAGACTTAGTACAATAAAGAAAACAAAAATGCAAAACCTAATGCAAATTTCTGACTATACATTATACCAATTTCTGTAGTCCTGAAGCAAACAACCCTCTCCTTCAAATTCTTGGCATGTCTATCTCCTTGAAAATTTCAAATGTTAAATGAAGGCTGCTGGAGAAGATGGGACCTGTAATCTTTACTTAGCCTCTCTGCACAGTCTTCTACATTTCCTTTAAAATAACCTAGAGAGAGGGGGTAATTTGATTCTGAACATGGCAAACCGATATTTCTAACTTGTGAGGATGGGCATTGCCTTATGACTCTAATACTTAATTTACCTGATGCTGTCACAAAGCACATGATATGGCTTATACCAGATGGCTATGTTGCCTACAATGCTGCCCCTGCTGCTTTGGCAGTAGCCTCCCTCCACTGCTATAACTTTGTTTTTACTACTGTGACCAGCTGTTGCCATTTGCCTCACTTTTATTCAATCAATATCCTTGTCCATGTTAACACTACATCATGCTTTGCCTGTAATGTGAACCCAGTCAGTGGTTGAATTTATGCTTTGCAATAAGCCATGATGTGGGATGTATCAATTCACACATTTTAAGCCAAAATCAAATGTATTGTGGTTAGCAGAGCATGGCTCAGCCCAATGTGTGTGAAGCGTGAACAAAATTTAATTTCCATTCTTTGGAAATGTTGCAGCAATAAAAACAAACCAAACTTTCCAACATCAGGAATTTCCTGCCAATAGTTTCTTGCTTAGTTGTTTAAATTGAAAACATCTAGCTGAAATGAATATGCAAGTTGCAATTGTGTTGAAGCCAGAGCTCTCATTACTTTGCTTGTATTACAGTCAAAGAAAAAGGCAATTGGGATTACTGAATAGATCCATAACGGCTCTGCCAGATCTTGAACCTGTCTGTTGTCAAATTTGGGGTGGGGGTGGTGGAAAGCAGATGTAATGCTATCAGCACAAAAGACAAACAGATTTTATCCTTTACTTCTTTGCCCAGGCAATCCAAAGGCTTCCATCAGTGGCCATTTTTGGTTTGGCAGGTTATGGAGCCCAGCTAATACTTTTACTGTATTTGACAAATGTTAACATGAGACTAAATTTGAAAGAAAAAAAAGCTTTTAAATCTCAGCTACTCCATATTACTAATGAGTATGGGTTGTATTTTTTGACTGAAATTTGAGAGCCAGCTTGGTGCAGTGGTTAAGCATCAGGCTAGAATCCAGGAGACTGTGACTTCTAGTCCCATCTTGGACATGAAGCTAGCAGTGTGACCTTGGGCCAGTCTCTCTTTCTCAGCCCTAGGAAAGAGGCAATGGCAAATCACTTCTACAAAATCTTGCAAAGAAAGCTGTGAGGGCTACTACAGGAGACAACAGAACTCAAAGGTGAGTGCACGCACACACACACACACGTATTAACACAATATCCAGTATATACAATATCCTTGTGGCAGGATTATCAATAATGGGTGAAAGATCCTAACCAAGTTGCCATATCCATCATACATGTTAGCAAGACACCTTAGTGAGAGAACATGTGGCCCCATTCCCCTCACATGGCTCTTTTAAGTTTCCAATTTGTTAGCTACCTCATGCTGTGGTTAAATACTTTAAAATGTAGCACAAACACAACCAATATGGGCATCTACAGAGGAAGGGAAGAAGTGATGAAAGATGTAAAATTACACAAAGTCCAGGACAAATGTACTTGCACTAGATGCCCAGTTGAAGGAACACTAAGGCAAGGATTTGTATCATGTTGCCACATGTACCATAATTTTTTGTATCACGACTTGCTGCCTGCTGACTTTACCAAGCCAGTGATGAAACCTTAAAACAGCTTTCATTTTGGAACTTATTAACCTGATTATTGTAGATGATAAAAACCTACAATTATCAGGCTTTCCCTCCCAGAGAGGATTAGAAATCCCTTAGAAACTCAAAAGAAAAATCAAATAATTGAGAATACTGTATATATTTACTGAGGCAGTTTGGAAGCCATAACCCAAAAAAAAGTTTCACCAACAATTGTATGGATATTTAAGGACAAGATTTGTGTATAGAATCCATTTTCAAATGTCTTTTGCAATTTGCCCTTTTGGTAGGGTCTCCATCCATCATGATTTATTACTCTTTTTTCTCTCACAAAAAAATCTGTGTCACCACTCTCACATTTTCAATTTGAATTTAAAGGTTCTGAGACATACTTTTTAAAAGTTTAAATGATACAATGACAGTATTAATAAACTAGGGGGATAGAGGTAAAAATACTGGCATAGAGGTTTTTTGAGGTTCCTTGAGTGTCAGAAGTACCAAACGTTTTCCATCACATAACACACTGAATAAAGATAGAAAGTTTCTATAAAAGTGATATTTATTTCATTTAAAAATACTCTTGGAAAATAAGCTAATGTAGCTAGTTCAAATGTACTATGTAATGCTTCAGTTAATGAAGATTTAGTGGCCATTATTTAAAATGTGCAAAAAGAATATGAGAGACAATAATGCAATAGTGGCATAATTGCAGAAGTCAGCTTTTTACAATTCAATTTCATCTTGGTTTGGAATTCATATAAATGAATATTAAAATACATTTTCTTAAAAATACAGAGAGCAGTTTGGAACTAAATCTAAGGAGTCTAATAATGGTACAAAATGTCAAAAGAGAATTCTCTACAAAAGGCCTACATGTTAATCTTACTCAAAATGAATATTCAGTGAAACAATAATTATGAAATCTCTGATATGAATGTACATATAATTTTGGACACATTCTTGGAACAAATTCTCCAAGTCCTATTTCATATATGTTATAAAATGCTTGTTTGAACAAAAAAGTTATACATTAGCAATTATTTATTGCCTGTGAAAAATGGCTCATTGTACAGACAGATGTGATTTGCATAACCTCTTCGAAGAAATATAAGTTAAATTAATATAACGTAATAGCAAAACACCTTAAATGTTTTATAATACTGGAACAGACAGTAATTTAATGCAAATTAGTGTTCTTTCAATAGCTATGCAGCAGACATAATTTGAAATAACTGTTAGTCCAGTCCAACATGGGAAAATTACATCTATAATCTGTCCTTTTGGATCAACTGCATATGCACAAAACTGCATAGAATCTGGTTACAATCTGTAGGATTGTTTAATCCAAAACAGTACCTGTACTTACATGATGTGCAAATTACTTCTGTTAATGAACAATAGTATTTTGCTGTGTTATTCCCTGTTGCATATGATTTTTTTTCTGAGACTAGCAATTTACTGCATTTTATGGCCTAAAGTGACTGTCATTTTGGATTTTCATAAACCAGTCTATAATCTAGAGACCACAGGGACAAAGTCTGGTTTCCATTCATCCATGATGGTTAGTTGAATAGGGTCTGCCTGATGTAGTACACCAGAGGGGGAAGAAAGAAACATGGCAGCAAGAGCATGCTCACTAGTTGCACTTACAGTTAATGTGTCGTGTGAATTCACATAAAACAGTAGGCCACCTTTGAGGAAACTCTCTTTACACTAGGACATGTCAGAAGGGACCACTAACTTATACATTTCGCATAAGGAAACAATTTTTTTTCAGTACAGTAGCCCATTTGGTGTGCAATGTTTTCTGCAGCCTGATGTGTGTATATTCTTGAAAATATTTTAATGTTTATTTACATATTGATTTGATATGTGTGGTATTTTACATAGAACAGGTAGAATGAGTAAACATGAAGCCCATGTGCCTGCTTCATTTGTATGAACTTTGGCTCATTTTAATAATATCTGGAGATGGGAGGTAAGGACTGTTTCAAAAGTTTCCCCAAGAAAGTGATTTGTGATGTTTGAAGCAAGAGAGGCAGCTGATCATTGTATATAGATTTCTAATTACTTATACTTTGAAAGTGAATGTTAATACTACACTTTAATTTTAACTTCAGTACTACAGTATAGCATACCACTGTAAAGGTCTAATTAAAAAGGCCTTTAGTGAGAAATACCGACTGAACTCTACAAAAATTGAGAAGGAAGGATAAACTAATGATAGTTTTTTTCCACAGGTTTCTAAAAAAGAAAATGATTTTAAGAAAAAGCATTTAATTATGTTATAGTTTAGCTGATTAACATCTAGAATTAGATCTGTGATCAAAGAAGTAATTTACTGTTATGCACAGGTGACAATCAGCTCCATTCAGGTGTCACAAAGCAGATGTGACTAGTCCTCTTTTTCCATGAACTCTCCTCATCCACACATTAATTAATAACATCATAATTTGCTGGAGCATCTAAGCTAGATAAACTGGGACTACTGATAATCAATTGCTTTCCTGAAACCAGGATCTGAAGGGGTTTCAACCTCAGTTCAGACCTCTCTTTGCCTATAATTTGAACAGGATACTTTATCAGACTACAATTAATGCAAAAATCTCAAAAGATAAGTAGAAGAGCGAGAGGTGCTCCTGAATGCTGAACCATACCTTGGCAAACAGAACTGTGATGTCTAAGAAGAGCTGTCAGGATTAGACAGCAATCTGAGATTTTATTAGGAGATAAAATAAGAAAATACCCACTGGAGAATATAAGCTATCATCTTGAAGTGGGCAGTGTTCCAAACCAGCAGGAATATTGCTTCCCCTGAGTGGAATAAATCAGGCAGAGCACCACCAGCTGAAGCAGTTCTGCAACGCCAGCATTGCACATCTAATTCTAAAATACATTAAGATTCAATAAGAGCACTTAATTTTACACATAATTGACATCATCTTCTTCTGTATTCAAGTTGAGATTTAAAGTCTGCTTTAAAAGGCTTTTTAAAAGCATTGATCAGGTGTGTTTCCATAACAAGATATTTTTCATGCTTGCAGTTCTCCCAAGTCTCCTCCTTAAGCCTTTGACATGTGTGATATGATAAATATGGAAGTATTCACTAGTCACACAGAACCTGTGTTGGTCAAAATACCCTGTAAGTCGTCCGGCTGTGCAAGTATAATTGAATCAATGTGCTTCTTTAACTTTTCGATAGTTCCAGGTTTCACAGGTAAATTTTCTCCATCAGTCTATAATTATAAAAATGCAAATTAAAATGTTTTACAAGACCAAGTTATCACTGCTACATCTAATATCTATCTACTTATTTCTAAACAGCAAAATTCAGTAAAAATAAAAGATCAAAGGCTCAAGGTTTCTAATATTTCAGTTAGGCCTGGGAAAGATATTTCTCTGAAACTGGAGTGCTACTGTCTGTCAGTATATGGAGAACTATATTCAAAGATTTGAACCAATGATATAGGGCACTTTTACTAATTCATTTCTGACAGGTTTTCAATGTTTTCCACTCTTGGAAGTAAATTCAGTTTTAAATTAAATGGAAAATAGCTTTTCCTTCAACTGCATTTGACCAGCAGATGGAGCTGTGAACAAATATATTATTCTGGTAAGCACATTAAAAAAAAACCACATCAATACATATTTGGCAGTAATGAAAATAGAAAGCACTACACTTTTATATCCTGGAAGGGGGACAGGCAATATCTGGGGGATATTAAAGTGGACCCAGCCAGCTACTCCTTCTCTAGCTGATTTTTATCTTAATCAATAATATTAATTTTACAAAATGGGAAGCTGCCATGCTGCAAATTAACAAGAAACCTTCTGGTAAAATGGATGGGGTTTTTTTGAGCTCAACATTTAATAAATGTCCGTTGGTCTAAAAACGTTTGCCTATTTCTCAGTCTAAGGAATTAGAGCAACTGGTATGTTCATGTGAAACTGCAGTAAACATGTTCCACAAAGATGCCAGGAGAAAAACTATTGACTGGGGAGTAACAATGCTAGTTAGGAGGAATTGGGAACCTTGGTTACTGATCATCAAAATTCCTTCGCATTATCCTTTCATGGATAGGAGAATGGACAGATATACAATATAGTTTTCTTGGATCATTCTGACAATGTAGGTGTCAACTGGAATAATTAAAAAGGGACAACACATAAAACATTAGCAAAGGCATATAGAATGCTTTGGAAAAAAAATCTACATACCAATTTAGCTTTTAATTTTAAGACTAGATCCACTGTTTCCACTTCAGTATGTTTCTGACTCCAGAAAAGCAAGTCCTAGAAAAAGAAAAAATGTGCCTGAAAATTAATTACATCCATAAATATTACATCAAGCAAGATGCAAGAAAAATAAAACAAGTCTGAAACAACTAAACTATTATCGATTTTAATACTACTACTCATACCAAGATTCTGCAATGTAATTAAAAATCAGAGGTGGGAAACTATCCTCAGCACTTGGTATTTCAATTTGATATGCACATTTTCAACTGGATTTTCAAGTATAAACACTGTTCTGCACTTAAAGAATGGATAGGTGAGAAAAAGCTTCATGGAAAGATGCTGATCTAACCTCATTACACAATGCTTCCAAATGAAGTGCCTCCAGTTTCCGTGTCATTTCTTTTCGCCGTGTCCGGAACCAACCATCAAAATTGTAAGATTTCAGAAAATGCCTTTAAGACAAAAGGAAAATTTGTTTCACTACAGGAATATTCTGCAATCAAAGCAAATATCTATCTTTTTAACCAGATGTATTTCCAAGTGAAATGTATCGTATAAGATATAATTTTGAATTACTTACATTTGTATGTTGACAAAGAACCCTCTTATAATATATGTCTATGTCTCATAACATATAATTAGTTAGGGTTAGTAACATATATTGGCTTTTTACTTGCAATATAAGCAGCCAGAAAAAGAATGGACTGATTCTTATGAACTTCAGCATTATTGTGTTTTGAAGACATAATGTTTTGAATGTAGAAGAAACTTCCAAAGAACTATCTCACAAACCAAAATACTATGAAGTGCCCATGAAACTGTTATCTGAAGATGTTTCAAGAATGAATGATATATATATATATGCAGATGCACTTTTTAACATAATTTTCAGAGTCTTGTTTATAAACAGCAGGTTAATCATGAATTTCCTATCTATCCTTCATCTACATACTCCATTCCCAAACTATAAAGTAGTTAAAGCTGATCTTATAAGGGATTGTGGATAAAGGGCAATATTTGACTTAGCTAGCAATTGGAAAGAATAGCATATTACATTTTGCGCTTTAGGCATGATTCTTTAGGAAGCATCAAAACACATTCTAATACCTTAGTAATAATAGCCTTCAAAACATAAAATAGATTTTTAAAAAGTATGCATTTTATAAGCAAGAAAGGGCAAGTGTAATGAGATGGTTACATTGTGTCTAGGATGCTGGTTCATTCTCCTGCAATCTTATTCATATTTATGTTTGATTGTTATTTTAAATATGTTTTAACTGCTTTATTATACACTGTCCAGAGTCATGTTTGTGAGATATGTGGCTAAATACATTTGATAAATAAATAAAATTCAATGTAGCTGTACACGGTCTACTAGAACACAATGAGCATCATGCTAAGGCTCTTTTAGTAAAAAAAAATTACCTGTACAATCCTATCCAGTCCCCCTTTAACCGAGAAGTAAGCTGAGGCCCTGTTTTTTCAAGAGTTTTCATAAACTCCTCTTTGCTGAAAGGCTTCAATTGTGGAGGACTCTATGAGAAGACAGAACTATAAGCTAACGGGGCAGAAATTGTGTGTGTATACGTAATAAATTCTTAGCTTCTAAAAATATTCTCACCTTCCAAGGTGATATGCTTTTTTGTAGAGGCATTAAACTTGCTACGTATCTTTCCTGAACAAAAACAAGATGCAAAAATAAGATACTGTACAGAAAGGCAGGTATTAGCCAAATTTAACATTGTATTTTATCTGATTCAAAAAAGTGACCAGAAGAGCTGTTTTGAAATAAAAGGTATAAAATTGGCATTATGCTAATTCTAGCATCTATTCTGTGAAAGACCAAATTTTGAAGTGCAACTTTGCCTAACTTCAAAATATGTGTTATCTCTGTATATGCACAACAGTACGTGCATAAGATCTAGTACTTTTTATTCTTGAGAAAACTCTTAGAATTTTGAAATCCTAAAATAAATTATGAAATGGACACAGTACAAAATAAGAAAAAATAGCCGTGTTTACTTATCTTGGAATTACAAGTAAGGTGCAAAAGAACATACTGCTAAGAAACATGTTTTTAGATTCAGATTCCTTTGAAAGAATCTAGAACTGGAATCTAGGCAACTTATACATTTTGATAAACAATTAAAAAGAAACCGCACTCAGGATTATGATTTATTTTATTATCAAATAAGTTTTGTACAATTCTTTTTTTTTTAGAAAGGAAGTCTACTGTTCAAATTGTCTCCATTCTAGGCCTAGAAATAAATGATTAAAATGATAAAAAATACAGTTCCCACTAAGAAACAAATGGGTTTCTCGTTTACATTTACTTACTAGAGGAATAATGAAGCTTTGAGTCAATTCCAAGAAATAACGACGAAGGATTATGCTTTGGGCTTCTGCAGGACGCTTCTGTTGTACTCCCTGAAAAAAAGCAATTATGTTCACTGCAGATACACTCTACTGAAATTGATAAGCAACTGTTAATGTACGATGTTTATATTGATAATGTTTTACAATATAATGGGGGAGAGAATGTATGCCAGAATTTTTGTCAAATTATTTAAAGCCACAGATTAAATTATGCTATAGATCTTTAACATATGACAAGGATAAAATGCGGCCCATTTAGGTTCAAGACTTTGATCCAAAAACATAAAATCCAATTCTTGTTCTTTGTGTAACATGATAGTAGAGCACAAATATGTGAATAATGGAAAACATTGTGAAGGTGGTATTTTAAGGGTCCCATTCTTACAGAAATAATCTGTTGGGGAATGCAAGGTGGATGAAGCTGAAGTAAGCAATGGGTGGAACCAGAATACAGACAAGAATGAGGACTCCTTCTTTGACATTACTTTAAAAAAACTTTTTGCACCCTCTTCTTTCTTTGCCAAGTAGCCAGCTGCAAGAAAGGAATGTTTTTATCATAGATATCTTGCAGCAGGTTGGCTGAGGTGAAAGTTAGTTGAAAGGTTGAAAGATTGTTGCAGTTTTAAGGCCACAACTCAGTTCCTGAATACCTCATCAACATATAAATACCAAACAAGACAACAACCCAAATAACACGGGGACATGGCCATCTTCCGTTTTGTACAGTTACGAATTCACAGGAGGACGGACCCTAATTAGGAAATATGTGAAAATGGAGCATATTTTGTTCAAAAAAAGGGAGAAAACAAAGCAAATAAGCATTGTCTCTGTCCAGTATCGATTACTGCTAATACTTCAAGTTTGAAATAATACCTTTTGTAATTGTTTTACGATGTCTTCATCTTTGTTTAAGTATGGTTTGTATGATGTATAAACACCTAGGAAGGAAGAACACTACATTTATCTCTGGGGTTGATCCACATGGACTCCAAATTGAAAATTTATAATGTGAAAAAAAATGTATTACCTGGTTTGGAATCCAAAGTTTTTAAGTTCTTCAGCTTTTTTACTTTAACTTGCTTCGGAACTTCACCTGCCAAATGGCATGAAAAGGTCATCCTTTAATAAAATATTAGTATCTTAATTAGTATCTTTCCATTTTAGTTAATGCCAGGCCCCACGGGGGGAGGAGGAGGGGGAGAAATACAGAAGATAATACCTGCTTCCAACTCTTTTTGAAGGATCAGGTTGCTGACAATTTTCCCAGATAAAGTCTCCATGCATAGTTATTAACCATCCTGCTCCCCAGGATAAAGAAAAAACTAACTGGGGTGGAAGGGACTCACTATTGTGGTAGACCTTTTGAGAGGGCCAACATGTTGGCCCACATCAGCTTTCACACTATGACCAAACAGGCAAAATGGTGGTGACATTAGCATGATCAAAGCTCTAACAATTTGTACATGCAACGTATCAGTTGCATTTAACCACTGTTATCCACACCACCTTGACAAGGCAACACACTTTATATTGGGCTGCCCTTGAAAAATAACAAGAAACTGCAACTGATACAAAATGCAGTGACCCATGCAAAGTATAGGTGCTGTGCATGTTCCACACATATTTTACATTTAACCACAACGGAAGGAAGAATATAGGTTTAAATTTCTGTACATCTCAAAAAAAAAATCACCAATCAATTTAAATACTTTACCTGAGACTTTGATATCTCCTATTCGAATGATGTGTGGCCAATGCTGAAGTGTTTTAGCAAAAAATGGATTTGTCACTCCTAATATGACAGAAGGCCTGTAATACACAAGATGCTTAAATGAGACCAGTAAGAGGTGGAAATCTGCTAAGTTCCAGAGGGGAAGCATGTTGGAAAACACATAAACAGAAAATATGCAGCATATTTTACATTAAGCTCAGATCCAATGTAGCTCTTTCCCGAACAAAAGGGCTCACTTTGTACATTCATAATAAAGAATTTCGATTCAGCGCCAATGACAGAAGCTGCTGTTCACAGAAAGGACTGTAATTTTGCAAATTCCCCTCCAACTTGCTTCCCACATGCTGTTTTTTAAACCAATCTGCAGTTATGAACAGAATTAGAAAAAAAAATATTTCCCAATTTCTCTTAGCGAGACATGTTCAAATTCATAGATCTCCCATAAAGGGGCTCTGCCAGAGCTTTACCCCTCAAAACGGTAACAGCTTCCTCAGCCAATTTTGTTAGCTGAAATTTGAAGAGAAAAGTGTGTGTGTGTGGGGGGGGGGGAAACAGAGTTGCTCGTAGGTGCCAGAGGATGAAAGCCCTTGTAAATATGAATAGTGGATAAACATACTGTCTAAATCCATGATTTGCTTCATCAGTGTTTGTTAAATCAGTTACAATAGATTGAGCTCACACTACACACCAAGCCACATCTAACAGTTTATAAACCACAGTGGATTGGGACTGGGAAGGCACAGATATGTGAGTCCCTTTCCTTTCCTGAAAGTGCACAAGCAGCACACAAGAAAACAAAGGAACCCAGCCTTTTCCTTTATCCCCCTCCCCCCAACTGAAAAGAATGTGTGTCCTTTTCCGCCTCTAATCCTCAACAAGAAATGACATATTCTTATTGTCTATTATTACCCAACTTAGTTCTGCTCTTTTCTGTCTGGTGACATTATGGTTCACAGCTTAAGCAAAACTTTCCCCATTAAAACTGAGGAACATAATAGATCCCCAGAGAATTAGCTGCCTTCACAAGATCTGGAAGATCCTGTTTCCATACTCAGGCCCTTCACTTGTGACTGAATGCCAAGTGAGAGCCTGCCACATCTCAGTACATTCCATGTCCTAGAGCACCTTCTTCGGATGCATGATGGTTTATGCTCAGCTGGCAGAGCTTGATAGTTATACATCTAGGCTTTACAGATCTAATTGTTTATTTTAGTTAACCATGCATGTATCTCTAGAAATTGATGCTAACATCATATAAATATAGTCATCATTATAAGAACCAAACAATTGTAAAGCAAAAGAGCAAGTGAGATTGGAAATAAAAAGAAATGGAGATTATTTTAAAATGTAGAAAATCTAAAAAATAATGCAAGCTAAAGTGATTTTAACAAAGGACTATGATAAAAACAACTAAACTAAACCCGTATCATGAGAAAAGGAAAAAACCAATGTAGTTACTTATCATACTTGATAAAATCATTGACTTGGCTAAATTTTCACCAATTTAATTTTAAAACAAGATAAATGAAATGTATATATACAGTATATCAACCTGCTGAACTGGAATTCTGTAAAACAGTAATATTGCTTTACATGTTATCTTTAAGTGTTTGATCCAACATGTTGTAAGGAGTGGTGAGCCAGCCTTCCCATCCCGCATAAATTAGATTGGTGATGTAGGTAAAAAACTGATCTCCCTGCTTAAAAGTCAATTGCTTCCATTAACTCTATGCATGATTTCTTTCTTCTGAACTGGAATTCTGAGAGTGGATGATTCAGTTTACAAGGAAACTTCTGCATTAATTTGAAGGCTCCTTGTGGTATACATCCAGTTATTTTACCAACAGATTAGGAGACAGTTGGGGCTGGTCATTGCTCCTTCATGTTGAATTAAACACTAATGGTGATATTACAACAAAATGCCAAGAATCAAATTACTAATCATAAACCTGCTGCAATGCTTTTTCAATATCCAGAAAAAAGCAAATGCAACAACTGAGAATAAATGCAAACCTATACCAGTCTGGGGGAGGGACTAAAAATGAAAAAAAAAATAAGAGATTCAGTGCTAAGTTAAACTCAAGAATCCTCCCACAGTTACTTAAAAATACAGGGCATTCTAGAGCAGCTTTTAAAATGAACATTACTTTATATTTTGATGGGCTTAACTTTATTTTACTCTAAACAGTTTAGACATGATTTTATCTCCCTCTCAATTTATCATCATAAAGTCTTTCAATCAACAGTTCTAGTAAATTCACACACAACCAGAATAATCCTTTGAATGTATGGGTGGTGAAAAATTCCACAGATGTGACAACTGGAAATGCTGCTTAAAATTAGACCACAAGGAAGTGTAGACCCCAAAACAAAATATTCATAGAGGGATGTCAGCTCTGTTTGAAATAACAGCATATGCTAAGCCACAAGTTGCTTCATCTTTTACATTTGTTTAATGGGATCATCAACATTCCAAGCATTGCTTTGTTTCTGTGAGGATGGTTAAGCACAGCACAATTTAATTTCTAAAAATAACTTGCACAGAAATATGTTTTCCATATTTGGATATTTAATCATTCTGAATAGATGACTTTTTAAAGAAAATACACAAAACTTATTATTTTACATTTCTTTTCCACATGGGAAAATAACATAGCAAGCAATGGTTTTTCTTTTTTTCAATTCTCAATTTAAATTCAATTAATTATGGAAAGCCAAACTGAAGAATATATTCCTGTTAAAACTTCCTCTGTTAAAAGTTCCTAATCTTTTCAATCAATATTCCACCACCAAATTCAGTGAGACATTTTTGAGTAGACAGGCGTAAGGTACTTTGTCAAGCCAAATTATGTCAGAACAACCTGTTTAACATGACCATACATTTACTTACGGGGTCTGTGTACGAGTGGTATAGTCCTTGAATTCACTGTCATGTATTGTAAAATAAGGTCTAAAATCACTGTAGTACTTCAAAGGTGAGATACAGCTGTGAAATGAACATATAGGAGATAAACCTTTCAGTTTATTACATGTTTGCTAGGTAATCTCGATAAAATCTTCCAAGATGTAGCAATTTTCTACTGTCTTTCAATGTATAACTGAATTCCTGAACAAATGCAAAGTGTATCACCATTGGTTAAAGGAGCCATGGTATTGCAGTGGTTAGAATGCAGTATTGCAGGCTAACTCTGCCCACTGCCAGGAGTTTGATCCTGATGCACTCAAGGTTGACTTAGCCTTCCATCCTTCCAGGGTCAATAAAATGAGGACCCAGATTGTTGGGGGCAATGTGCTGAGAGAGTGCTGTTAAGCACTATGGAGTGGTATATAAATCTAATAATATGTGAAGTAAAAAATGAAAAAAATTGCCTGACAAAAACACTGTGATGATTCAATACAGGGAAAATGTACATCTGTATGGACAGGAAAAAAAATCAGGCTGCCTTGATGCATAACATAACAAGAAAGAAAAAAGCCATAGTGACCTGTTGATGCATTCAGGTAAAATCTCCAGGCCTTCTCACAATTGTCTGGTACCTTTTTTTGAGGTTAACTTTTGCTTATTAACATCTATTAGTATTTAATTTCAATATTTTTTTAAAAAGTATCAACACAAAAAGAAGTATTATGTAACATTAATTATTCAGCTGGTTAAACTGAAAGCTATCACATTTACTACCCTCAGCAACCCCCCTGCAGCTTCTAAAATTACCTATACATTTAGGGACACATCACATTAAGAGATGATCTGTTTAATTGTTGTTTGTGGAATAAAGTATTACTAACTGGGGTTATCCACAATGATAAATCATGAAAAAGCAGCCAGTTTAATGGCTTAGGACATCCGATCCAAGTTTTCCTTCTGTTTTTTTTTTGAAATAAAAACTTAAAGGCTTTTAATCCCGCTACACTCTTTCCATTTTGTGATTCACTCCAAGAGCCCCATCATACAGCTTTTTAAAAATACTCCATATGTTTACCTCACAAGCGCCAAGACAGTGTCTGAAGATTCTGATGGTGATGGTGCCATGACAACTAATGGTTCCCCTAACAACACTAGTTCCCACAGCATCTGGACGTGAAAGAATACTGGCAAGAAACATCTGAAACAGATTCACAAAAGTAAATATTTTTTTCCTTGCCCTAGTTATAGCAGAGACAGCAGAACCAAAATTTGCAATAGAAATATAATCTTGGGTTGCACACTCAAGACTTTAAGGCAAAATAATTGTTAAAGCTTCTTGGAAAACACAGAAGTAGAAAAGCTGTGCAGATAAAGTGGGATTTGAACTTTTGGTTCAAACCATACAGTTGCCATGTGCCTACATTTAGCCAGCTATCAGGACAAGATGAAAGCTGAATTCACTCATATTGCAGCATTCGCAATGGGAGATCACACAGAATGTTAAATTCTTAAGAAATGATTTCCTGATTTCTTTTACTGCAAACATATTTAGACACTTTCTGAAATACAACAATAACAATTTGCATAAAGGGAGCAAAGAAAACCTACAACAGGAATTGATTTTCTAATTAGCGGTTAGAGTTCCTCTCTAACCTCTATAGACTCATCTCACACAAAAAGAAATCTGACCAAATTCCAGTAACAGTATGTTAAAATTAGTGATTATAATGTGCATCAAACAAGGATAGGTAATTTTCCTGGACTGGGCTCAAGAACTTTAAGCAGATAGCAATCGCACTTTGACTTATATACCGCTTCACAGTGCTTTACAGCCTCCTCTAAGCGGTTTACAGAGTCAGCATATTGCCCCCAACAATCTGGGTCCTCATTTTACCGATCTTGGAAGGCTGAGTCAACCTTGGGCCGGTGAGACTCGAACTGCCGAACTGCTAGCAGTCAGCAGAAGAAGCCTGCAGTACTTCATTCTAACTATTGTGCCACCACGGCTCAAATGCACAAATGGACATGGTATACGTCTCCTCCCCACCTCAATTTTGTCCTCATCTCTACAACACGTGGTGGAAAAGCTTTAATCCCTACTAATCCAAAGAATGAGTAAGATTCATGCTTTCTCATTGCTATTAGAAGCAAGATTAAAGTTTATTTAATTTTAAAAGTTCTTCAGGAGTGATTGTAATGAAAATGCTGTCTCTCCACAGTTAAAGGAAAAGAAATAGCTATCTGCTTTTACTGCCCAAATAGGCAATGTTAGCAAAAGAGCCAAAAACATAGGAAAATGACAGGAGTGTTTCTTGTGAGAGCACATAAACAGCTACATATTATACAAAGATGCATGTAACATAAATTTAAAAACTGTGTTTCATAGGATGATATCTTATCTCTGTGTCTCTTTGTTAATTAATCAATTCATGCTTCCAGTTCCTGAAACTTTGATGTAACGTGTGAACTTCAAGAAATCAAACCAAGATGCTTTTTAATCTTTACCTAAAGAGATCTACTTCATAGACAGTTGGCAAAGCAATGGAGATTTGTGAATCTGCCTAAAAAAAAGACAAAAAAGATTGTTGAGCAGAGAAGTACCAAACAACAAAATAAAAAGTGTATTACGCTATCTTTGCAACAATGATCTTCTATAATAAGCTTATCGCATAAATCTATAAAGTGCCCTTCATTAGATTCCCTACTTTTTTATTTCTTAATTTGTATACCACCTGTTACAAAATTACCCTGGGCATTTTACACAATAGAATTCACACAACTAGTAAAAATAACAAGAGGATCAACTCAAAAGTAGAATACATGGCACATATCAGAGAAGGATAATTAAACAAACTTACTCCCAACAAGCCATCAGGGAACCAATCACTACATCTATTCCAGGGGTTGCTAAAAGAACCAGGCTTTTATGCCTTTAAGCCATAAGTCAAAGTATCAGATCCATGCAGACTTCAGAGGAATGCTGTTCCTCAGCATCTACTGAGAAGATGCATCTCCAGGGTCCAACAAGATGACATTGCTTTATAGCTGGGACCTGGAATGTACCCACTCGTCCAGAACTTATCATCTGGACAGAAACAGTAGACAGACTGGCCTATTGGTAAACAGTGATATGTTCCATGGGCAAAATTGGGACCATCCATAATTATTCATGCGGCTGCATTTTGGATCAGTATAGCTTCTGAAAATTGCAAGAGTCCAAACAGGAGGTGATGATAGCATGGGTGACTGAGGAAAAAGGCTTTTCAGTCCAGGGAGGGACATAACTTTCACACAATATAGCCATGGCTACCACAAGTCTATAGTACATATCTGCTTATGAACAACTAGATTTATTCCATTTCAATCTTTCCTTTAATGAATATATTTCAGCACCCTCCCTCAGCTGCATGGCTTTTGTTAAAAATTCAGAGAGTTGAAGTTTACAGATCAGAAAGGTGCCCAAGGGGAAGACAACTCTAAAGCTGCTAGTAAAGCCTCTTTGAGGAATTTTATGCTTATTATCCACTCCTTAACTTACCTTTCAAGTCCAAACAGCTGAGATGGGCAAATCTGGGCTTGCTGCAGTGAAGGCTGGACAAGAAGCAATGGGTGGAACTTTTACAGTAAGAGATCCAAACTTAAACTAAGGAATTTCCCAATTGTGAGAGCTACTAAGCAATCAAACAACCTGTCTCTTGAAGTTGCAGGTGCTCCATCATTGGAGTTTTTCAAGAATATATTGGATAGCCTTTTATTCAGAATAGGAGATTTCTGCAGTGAGCAAGAGTTTGGACTAGAACACCCCCATTTCCTTGATTCTATGAAAAGAAGGTTTGAGAGCCCTTTATAGCATTTGCAATCCTGCATGTCTATGGAGATTAGGTCGTAGTTATTCCAAAGGTGCTTTTCACAAGGCAACTAGACTTTCCTGTTTTTCTTTGAAGACATTTTGCTTCTCATCCAAGAAGCTTCTTCAGCTCTGACTGGATGGTGGGGAATGGAAGGATTTATATACCTTGCAGACAACTGTTCATTTGCATTTTTTTAGTGAGCTGCTAAAGCTACCTGGAGGCTTATCCATGTCTTCAGGGTCACCTGAATAGTGCAGATGGGTGTGGAGCCTTCTTGGAACCGCTGAAAGGACTGTGTTGTAGACTGGAGATAGATGATGTCGGATCCTTCTCCTTCTGTTGAGAGAGGGCTGTTCAATTTTGACATAGATGGCCTCTTTGACCCCTCTTTCAAACCAGCAGTCCTCTCTGTCCTGCAATAATTGTAAATCCTGCAATACTCTGATCAAAAGGTGATCTGAGCTTCATCTAAGTTCTATCAATGAGCTGTCCTGATTAAACAATCAATACGTAAAATTGATATACTTTTGTCATATTGTTTTTATTAAAAAAGAAAGCCACCTGTTACTGTCCTATCCTGTTGACTATAGGTTGTCTTGACCCCTTTGATTAAGTCTGGTTCAATACTTTCTTGCCCCTTGGTGCTGTAGCAGACAATACTGGTTGCTGCTAGTCCAATCACACTTCCTAGCTTCTGCTGCTTCCACCCAAGGCTTCTCTCAGTTATCTTTTCTTGACCTTCCTTCACCCCTGCACTCAATTATGCTTTGCTGCCTCCTCCTATGGGAGGGGGTGGGGGGCAGCTGCTGCTCTGCTTGTTTTCTGGTGACTCTAACAAACTGCAGCTGCGCTTCAGTCAGCCCAGCCTTCAAGGTTGCCTCCTATATCCCCTCTTATCTTACCATTAAAAAAAAAAAAGGAGTGGGGAGGGTGAGGAAAAACTAACTAATCCTCCTTGCTTTTCTAGCTTAGTCATTTAAGGCTTAAACTTTCTTTTTGTGCTGTGGCCTCCAGGGAATTTACTTCACTTGGACTCCTCTTGGCATCAGCCAATTGGAACTCTTCTTCTCCTACCCTTCGGCCGAGTCTGCTGCAGGCAACTGTCTCTGGAATTTCCACTCCAGCTACCAAGGCCTTCACCCCACCCCCCAATCACAGGCTTTCACATGCTGCTGGCTGCAGGTTCCTCATTTCCACAGCATCTTTGGGCTTGCTTCTTGTGTTTATATGTCTCTTTTTCTCCTCTTTAACTTTTCTTTTTTCCAGCTTCTAAGACTTTGAAATCCAGCCCTACCTCTCCTGCCAGTCCAGCAAGCTCCCTTTTTTTGAAACTACGTAGCTTTTAAAGAGAGCGTTTCTCTTCTCTAAGCTGGGCCCTTCTTGGTCTATCAAAGGAAAGGAAATGAGAGTTTTCACTTCCACGCCCATCCTCTTACAGTGTTATCTGTTTAACCAGAATCTCTTTCTCTATTAATCAGGCTTAGAAGCAGCTCTGATCACCTTGTAGGTCACAGTGTTACAGGATTATGAATGGTTCTAAAGGCATCACATTTTTTTCAACCCTTTTGGGTTGTTGTTGTTGTTGTTATTATTATTATTATTATTTAAATTTATATACCGCCCTATCTCCCTTACGGGACTCAGGGCGGTGAACAGGCAATAATAAAAAACAATAAATATTGAATAAAAAGCCTGCTCTAAAATACCCCATATAAAACCCCTAGCAAAGCCCAATCAAAACTACGCCAGGCCGGCCGCATGGAATAGATGGGTTTTCAAGGCTCGGCGGAAGAGGCGCAGGTCCGTAGTTGTACGTAGGTCGGGGGGTAGGTCATTCCAGAGGGCAGGAGCTGCCACAGANAAGGCTCTCCCCCTGGGGGTCGCCAGCCGGCATTGACTGGCCGACGGCACCCTAAGGAGGCCCTCTCTGTGGGAGCGGACTGGTCGAAGGGAGACATTTGGTAGGAGGCGGTCTTGCAAATACCTAGGTCCATTGCCATGGAGTGCTTTAAAAGTTGTTACTAACACCTTGAAGCGCACCCGGAAGGCCACCGGCAGCCAGTGCAGCTCGCGCAGGAGAGGTGTTACATGGGAGTATCTAGAGGCCCCCAAAATCCCCCGCGCGGCCGCATTCTGAACTAGCTGGAGCCTCCAGGTGCACCTCAAGGGGAGCCCCATGAGGAAAACAATGTGCAGTATGCTGAAGAAGTAGGAGCCCCCCCTACATTTTTTTTCTTAAAGGCAGGATGATCTTTTAAAGAGATTTTAAAGGGATGGGCTGAAAATAAATGACATCCACAAGATTTATAAAAGTGAAAGTATCCTCTGGAATGATAAAATCTCCTCAATATTTAAATTATCAAAATTCCATTACACAACTGTAATGTGAAATGTTTGCAGGGTAGGATCCATTTACAGGAGGACTCCTTAATAGCCAACCCTTTCTCCCCTCGTCTTCCTTTGAGGCTGAATGGCTCATGTTTACCAAGTCTGACGGAGTGGGACAACTCGCCACAGCCAACTTGCTGCAGCCAACTCACCATGGCCAACTTGACACAGGACAATTTAACAATTCAATTTAATTATTTAAAATATATTTAAAAATATTTTAATATTTGTCATTCACATTTAATAATAACAATAACAACAACAATAATAATAAGAGTTGGAAGGGACCTTGGAGGTCTTCTAGTCCAACCCCCTGCTCAGGCAGGAAACCCTATACCATTTCAGACAAATGGCTGTCCAGTCTCTTCTTAAAAACTTCCAGTGTTGGAGCATTCACAACTTCTGGAGGCAGGTGGTTCCACTGATTAATTGTTCTAACTTTCAGGAAATTTCTCCTTGGTTCTAGGTTGTTTCTCTCTTTGATTAGTTTCCATCCCTTGCTTCTTGTCCTAACTTCAGTTGCTTTGGAGAACAGATTGACTCTCTCTTCGTTGTGGCAATCCCTGAGATATTGGAACCCTACTATCATGTCATCCCTCGTCCTTCTCTTCGTTAAAAAAATTATACTCCAGAACTTGGGACTAAGGTGCTAGGAAATGAAGTGTTTGAAGTTAGATCTTTGTATTGAGGGAGTATTATTCTGCTAGTGAAGTACCTGATGTGTCAACTGTAATACTTGAGTTGTTCCAGGCTTGTCATGACAGGTAGGAATCCGCACCTTAGGGAAAAAATATGTATTCTTCATTCACCCCAAATGTTAACTTTAATTAGCTTTAAGCCTTAAGACATTGTTCAAGAAAGCAATATTTTGCTAGATTTACATCTGTGAAAATATACTACTCTAAACAGTTCCCTCTGTGTGTGTGTGAATGTGAACTAGGAGTCAATTAAAAATCAAAGTCCAACAGTACCAATTAAAACAACTATTTAAGTTGCCAAAATGCTCTGCTTAACTAAGTTCATTAAAGTCTCACATAAAGATCAACTGAATAATCATTAACAATATCAAATGCCATTGCAGAGTTCATTAAGAAATGACATGCATGCTTACATCTCTCCCACAGTAGCCAATTAAATATAGTGCTCAACTAAAAGACCCCCTACATCCTACAGAGGCAGACAAGTGCATCTTTTTAAATGACAGATCTACATTGAAAAAAATATTTAGAAACACACTGTTCCTTTAGGATTTTACCTATACCAGGTTCTCCTTTAGGTACTCTTTTCCTTTTACTTCTGCAAGTATGAAATAAATATACATTTATAGGACCACGGCTTTTAAAAAAACGATACTGTTATACACAATAAATGTATTATATATAAAAACAGATATAGTTGGCTGAATTCAAGCAACAAACAACAATGGAAGAAATTTAAAATTACCTTAATTACAATGCCCATAATGGGCAAATAGAGTGTTTTCCCTGGGATTGGCAGTGGCCATCGATCAACATCACTACAAGCTAAGCAAAGGAGAAATAATCAGATTTGTACATAAAAGACTTTATTAACAATGCTCCCTAACATTTGTGAATAAAAAGATTTATTTACTGAATTAAATCTATTCAAGTTCATCTGATCAGTTATCAGATGATCTGGATTAACTGATAAAATGGCAACCTCACTAGTATGTCAGAAATAACAATTTTGAAATCAAAGTCAATGTTCTTCCACTACAATTCACAAATTATAGGCTGATGAAAATTTATAATTAATATGTTTTTTGAAAATATACAATATCAGCAAACCATCAATATTACCAACCTGCTTCCAAGAAGGGTTCATTTTTCTCAAAATATTCAGGTGCAATTTGTCCAAGCACAGTGTTAAATAAGTGGATATAAGGCAGCTTGCTAATCAGAACTAAAGACTATGAGAGAAGCAAAATAATTTATGATTAATTCTTCTAAAACCACTATAATTTATAATAAGCATCATATTAATTCCTCACTAAATTCAGATATTTTGCTTGTGGGAAGCCAACAGGAAATGTCAGAAACTGTGATTCTGGCTGTGGCTCACTATGATATTGTAGTCACAAACTGAGTTCCCAGGATATAATCAAGTGACTATAGGTATAGTGGCTGAAACTTTGAGGACCAGTCATAAGTCTCTCTCATTCAGTGCCATCGTAACTTTGAACAGTTGCTGAATGAATGGACATAACCTGAGGACTGCCTGTATGTATTTACTTCTGGGGGGGCTATATTCATAAGCAGATTTTATAAGCTAATTAGACCAACATGTTCCAATGTGATTTGGTGGGATCACTAAAATTAAGTGGTCTCACAAGTTTTCAACTATTTTTTAAACAAATTACATTTTAAAATATTCTTTATTTCATTTGGGTAACCATGGATTGCATTCAGCTCAGCTAATGTCCATGAATTTTCTGATAAAGTCAGCTTCATATATGAAAATAATGACAAATGTAGAACAGGACAATGGATAAGGTAAGGCAATCAGTTTGTTGTGTTTTTGAATGCCTTTGAGTCAGTATCCTTACAGTTGTCCTGGCAATATTTCAGAACTGCTTTGCTCTTACCTGTTTCTCAGGACTGATAGAGGTGGACTGGCCCAAGATCACTCAGATGGCTTTGTGCCTAAGCAGGATTAGAACTCATGGTCTCCCAGTTTCTAATCTAACTCTTTGCACCCAACAAGTTCTCACTTATTTTGTTTACATATACCTAATTTCATTTGCTATGACCCAAATATGTACTGCAGATAGCATTGTGATTTATGTATTCTGGCCTTTCAGATTAGCCAATGTAATATGTTTACAACTGGGGAGTGAACATTAACTCCTCAATCTTAAACATATTAAAGGCAATACTTTCCACTGATTTAAATGGAGCTTATTTTTTTTTCTTGAGTATATTTAAAAGACAACCATGAACAATTTAGCTAAAACTAAATTACCTTCTGAAAGTAACCTCGCTTTAATGTCTTGTCTTGTACTTGTCTAAAATACACATATCCATAAAAATATGCAGGATCCCTCTGTAAAATAAAAAGAAAACATTCCAAAACACTGAATACTTTCTGAGTAATGCTGTGTACTTAGCAGGTGTTCTTTAAGGAACTTTTATTAAAATCACAGGAGGATTATTCAGGATATTTACATTTTCAGACATGATGTCACTATAAACATTTTAACACATTCTAGATCAAGCCTATGAAAATTAAGAACCTATAGGAGCTAACATTACAATTATACAACATTCACTACACAATTAGCCTACATAGGTAATCCTCAACTTATGACCATAATAAAGCCTGTCCATTACAGTCATAATTCATGACAGTCATAAACCAGGTCACTTTTTTCAGTAGTCGTTAAGCAAATTCATTAAGTGAATTCATGGTAGTTAAGTGAATGCCACAGTCATTAAGCAAATCCATTGTTGGCTATAGGGTATTTTTTTTTGCTGAAAACTGGAATTAAACATTGGCTTTGGGCAAAAACCAAATTATAAATCTCAGACACAGAACAATGGGACATTGCAAACGGCCAAAAATGCAGGCCGGTTGTCTAGAGCCGAAATGTGTCTTGGAACTTTGCAACCGGGTTGTAAACATCTTTAGGGATAGTCCATTATAAGTTTGAACAGCTGCTAAGCAACTGGCCAAAAATTAAAGAGCTACTTGTATTTTATATACTTTGTTTCTAACATTTTTAATATTTACAGAAGAGGAACAAGAGTTGTTGCATAGATTACCTGCAATCTGTGACAATATTATGTCCCTTATGATAAGTCTCCATGAAGGAAAAACAATGATCCCCCCCCAATTTAATTTACACAATAGGTGCTTTGGACCACAATTCTTTATCAGCGTTACATAATTGTGAATTACATAATTGTATGTAATGTTGAAGAATACTATGCAGTACTAGAATTTTAATATGTAATTTCTGGTAGCTATTAAATACTAAACAGAAGTGTTTTGAACTTTTACCCATTACAATTTGCCAGCCCCTGAAGAGGTTGGATATGTCTTGAGATTAACTGGAGTTTAATAATTCCCAGAATCCTCTCAAGATTCAGGGACAAATGGGTCCCTGAAGTCTAAAACAGCTGAGTATAACAGCATTATAATTAGGTTTCCCCAAAAAACACCCAATTATAAATACAATTAAAGCGGCTTTAATTATTACTATTTCAGCAGAAAGGATAATTAATATGTTCACCATTAAAACAATCTGAAAGTTATTGGCCACACAATACAGGGCAATGCAACAGTACATTAAACAATGTCTTACTAGGTACAAAACTTACAATTCCACCATTAAATACCATCACAATAATTAGAATTAAAAAGACACCTTCATGCCTGGACAAGATAAAACATTCTACTTTCCCAACCTTCAAATAAATTGGTAGATCTCTGTCCAACTGATCCAGCAAACAGTGCCACGAAAGCTTTCTGCTAGAAGACTGCCGAAACCTAAAACAAAATTGTGTGTTTCCAAGGCAACCTAAGCCAAAAAGGAAAGAGGAGAAAAAAAACAGCAAAGGACTATACTGAGTGGGTAATATTTAAAAAGAATATATGTAACTAGCAGGTGCTTCTAACAAATATTAGTAAGTTTTTAAAATGCTCCCTAAATGCCAAGCACAGTTCTAGGTAACTCCATGCACAGAAATCAAACCTACTGTGCTTTACATTGAGAAAAGGGTGAAGAAGCAGACAGTGGTGTTTTCTCCTGGAAGACTTTCTACTTGACAAAGTCCAAGTATGACTCCGTCTTCTCTTGTTGAATAAACACAAATACTATGGTTGCAGCAAATTATACCTCTTTTTCTCTGCCAATAAGGGGTGTCCACAGAATAATACTATGGTTACTGCAAATTGTATCTCTTTCTCTGCCAATAAGTAAAAATCTCTGCCAGATTATAATAAAAAGATGTCAAGATGGTGTGATCAAAGCTTTTCCTGTTTTTTAGATGGAATCCACATTAAAAAAAAACATACTCTGTGGATACCCCTGCTACCAAGAGAATATAGGTATGCACATGTGACCACTTTGCACTCTAAAGTGGTCACATGTTTATACCTATATTCTCTTGGCACTGATTACCAGACATTAAAATGAGAATAATTTGCCCTCTTTTCACCAGTTTACTTGGGTCTCCTTTAGATGCTAACTATCTCCAAAAGGGCAGAAAGCCCTTAGAAAGTGGTATTACTCCATTTAAAGGAAACCCCATTGTCCTGCCTACTATTGATGTGGAACTGTAGTGCTCATTTCCTTCTGCCTAGATCAGGGGTGTCAAACTGCTGGCCCGTGGGCTGGTTGCCTCATGCGGAGGCCGCGCCCACCCCAGCTCCAGCAATGCAAAAAAAGTTGTGATATGTCACGACACGTCACGTGATGCAGTGAGTTTAACACCCACGGACTAGATGATTTAAAAAGAACCTGTAATATCTACTGAATGTGAGTTGCCAATTAAAATCATTGCAGATTAAAGCTTTGCATTAAAAACTTTCAGGGCAGCACTTTGTAGAAAACACTATTTTAACTTTAATGTGATTTTAACTTCATCTCAAATCAGATGAAACTGGAAATCCATACACACTTCACCAGATGGAAGTTTCAAAAAATACCAAGGTATTTTTTAATATTCTAAATGCTACAAGAAAAATGAATATATTCCACCCAAAACCTCACAATGTAAATTCGTAGTTATCAAGATTCATACTACAAAAGGTTTACACTACTTATAGCTTTCCTTATTTAAGAACCCCCCATTTATATAAAATTCTAACCATATAAATTTTAAAAGACAAGGTAAAAACAAGCTTTTCTCATTCTTCAGCATCAAGCTGATCCCAAAAAAATTCCTTTCACTAAAACTCTTAATATAAATAATCTTAAAACAGTGAGCAGGCAGCATATAAATGTAATAAACAAATTTGATTCTTAACAAAAGAAATCATTTTAAAAAGAAAATCCCACTTTAGCAATTCTTTCCACAAGACTGAAAAAATTTAAATTCTCTTTATAAATACCTAGGTAAAATATGACAAATAGTCAGAGGGGAGTTATATAACTTGATGAAATATTCTTGAAACATTATTAAATCATTATCACTCAAATTGATTCATATATATGGAATATATTTGAGCAACCAATTTTAATCCAAAAAGCAAATTCAATCTAAACCAACAGTCTCCAATCTTTCCGGCTTTGTGGACCAGCAGGGTGTGAGAGCGGATGGTTCCGCACAAGTGGTGGGCGAGCGTACATGCGTAGCTCCACTTGTGCAAGCAGCAGGCACACACGCCTGCTGCTTGTGCAAATGAAGCTGTGCGCTTGTGCAAACTCGCCCACAACTTTCACAGCCTGGTTCTGAATGGGCCACAGCCCGGTAGTGGGCCATGGCCTTGGGGTTGGGGATCCCTGATCTATTTCTGGTAAGTGGTCTATAGAAAAAAAAATCTTTCTCTGAAGAAGAGACTAGACAGCCATTTGTCCGAAATGGTATAGGGTTTCCTGCCTGAGCAGTGGGTTGGACTAGATGACCTTCATGGTTCCTTCCAACTTTACTATTATTATTATTATTATTATTATTATTATTATTATTATTATTATTATTATTATTATTATTATTAAGTAACGTATAGATATTCTAAATGCCAATAAAGAATTGCAACATAGCTTGACCAAGGCAGAATGCTTCTATAGGAGTATACAAAATAATTATTACATTCTTACTTTGAAACATTTTATGATGGAACATTTTACAGACTAGGCAGTCTCAAGCATGTTCTAAGCCTTTTCCTTAGAGGCTCCACTAATGTTTTCACAATAATGGTAATGAAGGTGACTTATATTTTTGAAAAATTAAGAACCGTCTACAAAATATTTACCAAATTGCTGACAAAAAAGAAACCTTGTAACCTATATTCCAGGAAAACATCCAAAGCATTTGTAACAACTGACAAGCATTTTACATTTATTTAAAAACACTTTAATACATTCAGTAATTTATAAACATAGTTTTATTTAAGTAACCTTATGCTTAGGTCCCAGCCTAAACTACTACTCCAGGCTAGAGATTAATCTGAATCCTTTTGAATATTGTAAAATATTCTTAGCCGCTGGTGTCCACAATTAACTACGATGGAGCCAAAATGACACAGGTGCCTGTTCTGATGATTCACAGCATTAGTGTGATGTAATTACAAACATGTAATTTGCTTCTTCCCATTTGCTTCCTATGGATGCCCACATTCTTAATTATCATTTGTATTATATGTGTTGCCCTCAAAACAGTATAGTCATTTTAAGATAGTTCAAGCAGCCAAACTGTACATAGTTTGAATATATATACAATTTCTAAAATGAAAATTAAGAAATTTATCATACAAAATATTGAATAGTCTCACAGTTAAAAATCTGTAATCACTTGAGCCAACAACTACAATTCATCATGTAAAATTCCAGGTTCAACTATTACAAATACTTCAAGATTTTTTTTTCACCTGCACTACAAGCATGTAATTTTAAACTAAGTGATTTCTAATAAGATACCTGCAAAACTCTTACTTTCAGTGCAAATTGAATTTTTATGGAATGGATATAAGACGTTTCCAGTACTATACTGTGCACATTATTTAGAGCAGATCTCACTGATTTCAATAGGACTTGCTTCTGAATAGATATACATAGGATTGTACCTGCAATCTTTGTGTCTAGGACATTTGCAGTGTATGTACGTGGGGGGTATCAATGAAATCAAAATGACAGGTACAAGAGTGCAGTTGAAGCCCCACCTCTTTTGACCCTTTTGACATAAGTTGCACACATGAAACACATTAAGAAGGGGCAGGGCTTTGATTGCCACATTGTCCCCACCATGTTGATATTATTGATCCTCCTCTGGATGCATCTTTTTGCATCTCTGCATTGGTACCGTTGAGTTTACACTCAATGTAAGTTATGGTTTGCTTAACCACAATTACTGACTAGATTAAAACTGGGTGAATTGGCACAACATACTAGGTCATACTTTACAGACTAAATGACTTCTCATAATATGCAATATTTAAAAAAAACAAATAATCTTATGGCTTAGTACAATGTATGACTTAAGCCTACCATTAATATTAGTAAGACTATGTGAAGCATTGAGAGGAAGTTTCTGGAGCAAGAAAGTATTTCTCAAAATTTCTTGCTGGGAGTATTGAGGCTGCCACATTTCTTAGAAGCTCAGCATGGCCTTTTTGAGGCAATGTCCAGGTGTTCAGGGCAGACATGTGCATATGCAGAAGGCACTTCTGCTGGACAAGGCTTCCAAGCTGTGACCCTGAACTTTTAAGAAATGCAGCCTTCTGAATACTACAAGCAGTTGTGAAGAAAATCCTCTTCCAAATATTTTACATAATTCTGGCATCCAATTATACCTTCTAACCCAGGGGTCCTCAACCTTGGCAACTTTAAGACTTGTGGACTTCAACTCCCAGAATTCCTCAGCCAGCAAAGTCTTAAAGTTGCCAAGGTTGAGGACCCCTGTTCTAACCCAACAGCTTCCTAGATCTTGACCGTCTGTGAAACACTCAAATAAAAGTATACTTATCACTCATACTTCACTTAATAAAACTGAAATAAAGACAACATAAAATAAAAATAGCTATTGCACATTTCTAGTTAAACAGGAATAATTTATACAAATATATATGTAAGTAACATACATATCTGATTACCTGAATTGGAATCTGGGAAAGACAAATAGCAAATATTGGTTTTCTAGGGGAGAAAAATAGAAGTTACATTTTGGAGGAGAAAATATATTTTATAAATGTCTTCTTAATGGTTTTACTCACCTCTTTATCCGTAAGTTTTGAATGCTGTGGATATATTACCTGTAAATGAGAATCTCTATCAGTCGAGAAACGAAGATACTCTATTAATTTATCACATAGTGCACAGGACCAGGTACCAATATGACTGGACCTTTGGTTATTACCCAAAAAGAGCATACACACTGCTAACCTATATTCCTACGGTAATTCAAAGATACCACATATTCAACACCAAATGCATCCAATAAGACTTTTCTAAATTAATATTTCCACAAGCAGTTCCAACAACAATCATGTCAAATAAAGACCTGGCATGTTTAACAGATTTTATAACCTATTTTCACTGGCTTCCTAACACAGATTAATACTTCACCTTAATTATTACAGTATTTTAAAAAAGTGTGAAACTGTCTTGCTTCTTATATTAAATTTATAGCATTTTTTGATTTATAAAAATGTCTTTTACTCTATCTTGGGCTCCAAACAGTTTTTTTTTAAGGGGGGGAAACAAACTGGAGAAATGCTCTTTTTGGGAAGTGAGCCATCCTGTCCCTAAAAAAAGCAAAAGCCAGCTGTGGAAATTAAGAAGATCAGGGAAATGGCTAGACTAGAGCAACTTAACCGATTAGACTTCTGGAACTTGTTATAATATGTATGGGAAATTCCAAATGTGCTCATCAAATCCAAAAGCTCACCAACTTGGGTCCCTAGGCTACTTAATGCCCAAAATCTATGTTCATGAATGCTGTTGGGAAAAAAATGTTATGAGATTGTGACTTGTAATCACAAGATGCTTATAATTTCATTAAACTCTAACATAAGATCTATTTAGTAAATACATGTCCCAATTCCTTTTTCTTCTAACAGCTCTCAGAGCTGTAGAATACTTAATACTGGGTTATTATTTATTCAATTGTTTATACTCTTCAGAATAAAAAAAATGGGGCTAATCTATTTAGTATGTGGTTGAAAATTATAGCATTTGAAATCTTACACATCTGGAGGGCATCAGGTTAGGAAACACCACTATACTACAATCTTACAGTGATACAGTGCGAGAAAACTGTATACAGTTTTCAATTTGTAACATAAATCTATGGGGACATTTCATAAGTACAGACCAGGACAGATAAGAATGGTAAGTTTAACGATATAAATGTCAGTCTACGTTTATCAACACTATGCTGCATTGAATAAAATTACCCTTTACCCCTATTCCTTTTCAACAACAAAAGCCATGGTTTTATTTCCAGCTAGGCCAGGCCAGAGCAAACTCATGTTTAGTAAACTCTAAGGATGGAAATTAACTGGCCTGATTCATATTTAACTCCTGCCTGCCACATGCTCAATTACTCCTATTTGAAACAAAACCTAGCCAGTATAAATCAAGTACCAACATACAGAACATTCTAGTTTCAATGTGGCTTCTAGGCAATTCATTTGCAACCACATATTCATTCAAATCCCAGATTTCTTTCATTTTCCTGTCTAACTCTATTCCATTCTTCCTTGGCTATTCTTATCTATTTAACTATTTAGCATATGGTATGAAGGCTCGGAAGGCACACAATTCAGCAAAGACACTGAACAGTCAAGACCAGAAGAAATAGGAGACCTGCAAACTGCTGCCTCTGTGATTGCACTGCTGGTCCTGGGAAGTTAAACACACACACACATCTTCTTATCTGGAAGCCTTAATTGGGGAATAAACCATCAACAACGAGATCCAATGTGTGGAGTTCTTCACGCAGGTTCCTATATTTTTCAGGGATGTCTCTAAAAATTACCGCCATTCCGAACATCACATTTGGACCAAAAGCCATGTAAATAAACCAACATTACATAAGTTGCCATAAGCAACACTAGAGCATTTTAGAAGGGCAGAAATGAAACCAATAGGTGAATCTATTTGAAAGGGTGTTGTTGTTTTTTTTTTTTTAAAAAAATAAATCTGTTTATTTTCCAGCCTGCATGAAAACACTGCTTGTATTAAAAGACCTGCGAATATAAACCCCCGACAGTTATCATTCAACGGCAAGCGAAATTCTTGCGCTAGTTGTTTGCTGCACCAAAGGGGAGAAGAAAGAGCCTCTTCCCGCTTTTCTGGGCGCCTATCCTCTGCAACGCCACCAAACATCGTTCGGCGCCGTCCCCGTCTAATAAAAAGCACAAGGCAGAAAAGGCTTCCACACTCCTGGGTTTCTGCCCCGGGCCACCTTCGCCTAGCCCGCCGGCAAAGGAGGCACCGCTTCTCTGCAGAGCACGATGTCCTGCCTCGCCCGAGGACGGGCTGGGCTGGCACGGGCGGAACACCCGACCTAGCCCCTCGCGGCGTGGCGTGGCTTGGCGCGTCACCCACCTCCACAGCTTGGCCGAGCTCCAAATCAAAGCCTACCACGCACACGCAGTGCAACCAGGCCGAGAAGCGGTCCCAGGGCAACACCGGCGGCGGCAAGGACGGACTGGGCGAGCCATCTTCGGCTTCCTCCGCCCCCGGGGAACCCGCCAATCCTCCGCTTCCGCCCTCGGCCGGCTTCTGCAGCGACATGGCGCTCGGCAGGGTTGCAGCGTCGGCTCCGGCACCGCCGCAGTCTCTACACCCGGCCGGGCTCCTCTCGTCTTCAATTTAAGACGCGGCGGTGTCCCTTCCTAGCCCCGGCTCGAGAGGAAGAAGGACCACATGACGCACGTCTCTTTGGGGCAACCATCCCCCACACTCTGTGGGAAAATCCACAGCGATTGGAAAGGAGGGACGTGGAAGAGTCCAAATTAGCAATGGGGGGGGAGGAATGGAGCGAAGGGAGGGGACTAAGGTACAGTTGCGCGGAGGAAAGGAAGTTTCTAAAGCAGTGTGGTACAAAGGGGAGATGTTGAAAGGTTCTCTTCCCCTCCCCCTGACAAAGAACGCAAGATTCTTGGGAAACAGCAAGGGTGCTATGGATGAAAGGGAAAAATCCTTTTGTTTTTAGCCTCCCATTTAAAGTTCAGTCCAGAACGTGTGGGTTTAAGAGCTGATTTCTTAAATTGGACGCATTGGTACTCCAGCTTGGAGGACTGGAAGATCCCGACAATTGGTCTAGTACCAATGAAGGAGAATATTTGCAGCTCAGGGTTGAAATGAGGGGTCCTTGGTGCTCTCTGAGCTTGCTTGCTTTCTTGCAGACGTTTTATTACCCTAACTGGGTAACATCATCAGTGCTAGTAAGGAGTGCTGTTTGCTGTCAGTTTATATTCTGGTGCCTTGCCTGCCTGTCTGATGATGTTACCTAGTTAGAAGCTCAGAGAGCACCAAGGACCTCTCAATTGGTCTAGTACAGCGGTTCTCAACCTATGGGTCGCGACCCCATTTGGGGTTGATCGACCATTTCACGGGGGTCGCCAAGCAAGGCTGTCCTCCATTTTTTCCCCTTTTCCGGCGGGTGCCTTACCTCCCTTGAGCTGGGCCAGCTGGTGATTGGCCTGCTCCATCTCTGCCGCTTGCCAGCTACGCCTCGGCCAGCGCAGGGGGCGGAACCACGCATGCGCGGCACTCCCGGGCAGGGAAAGTCCTTGACTTACGACCGGTTGGGTAGTCCTCGACTTATGACCGGTTTAGTCCTCGAAGTACGACAGGTTGGAGGTCACGGTATTAAAAAGGTTGAGAACCACTGGTCTAGTAGTTCTCTGCAGCAAGACAGACTTCCCCTCTCCACTCTTCTGATGCTTTATAATGGATAGGATTTTTCGCTGTTGATGAAATACTGTACTGTAATTAAGTACCGTGTTGTTTTCTAGGCTTCGTTTGGTAAAGCGCATCAGTATCACAGCTACAGTTATTTACTTGCATAGAAGATAGTTTTGTGAAGCTAAAATGCATATTCTGAAGATTGCTTACTTCCTGCTTCTTCAGGCCCTACATGATACTGTTAGTTTTCTAATAAAATAAATGGAAGTTGTCTTTTAAGCTTTCTGTTTGGTTTTCCAAGTGGTTAAAATATGAAACACTGAATTGTGTGCTAAATGAGCCATTTATTTGTATGGGTTGGGCTTAAGAGTGCTGCATCAGCAGGGCTGGTCAATTCCTAAACTATGTTTGGGGCTCAATCTGCTCAGGGAATCCACTCGTTTGGTTAAAGCTCTCATGCTGCAAAACCATCTGCATGATATCCTTGGTTTATTCAATAAACTAAATTTTCTAGATTACCGTGGCGCATTGAACCATAGATTAATCATATTGTCATAGCTCAGAGGTGCATAGCATTATTTCCTCTAGTTTTTCTACATCATTCCTGAACAGTAGGTTCGGGTAAGACAATGGCTGGTTCAGAGTTTTCATTTCTATGGCTGAGGCACTTTTCCAGTGCAAGTCACAATCACTTAGTGATGTAGCAATGAGCATGTTTAGGGCAATTTCCCCTAATTTGTGGCCATCCTGGTTCGGCCACTATATTCAGGCATCCTCATTCAAGGTTTAATTCTTGTATCTGTGTCATTTAAGATTAAAAGTTCATGTAAAAGTTAACCTAAAATCCCATAGTTGAGAAGGGAAATCACTGATTCTGGGATAACTGGAAATAATTTGCATCAGTATAGAAGCGCTATGAGAGAATCTGCCTGTGGTCTATAATAATATGTTGTAAATAATAGTGACTATGAGTAAGAAACATGGTTTTGCTTCATGTGTACTTTGCATAATGAACTTACGAAATCCTATTTTAATGAATGGGACTTGGAATTCACTCAAGGATTCCACTGTGGGTGTATCTTGGCTCAAGAAAAATTACTATTGCAAGGTAATTTGAAATTTCCTCCGTGCATTGATGGAAATGAAACTCCTTTCAAAATAACAGAATAACCGAGTTGGAAGGGACCTTGGAATTTTATAGTTCAACCCACTGCTCAAGCAGGTAATCCTATACCAGAGTTCCCCAACTTTTCTGGCTTTGCGGCCCAGCAGGGGGGAAGAGGGGATAGTTCTGTGCAAGCAGCGGGGACAGCACATACTCGCCCACTACTCACACAAGTGGGGATGGCATGTGCACTCACTACTTCTGTGGCCCAGGTCCAAACGTCTCAAGGCCTGGTAGTGGGCTATGGCCCAGGGGTTGGGGACCCCTGCCTTATACCATTTCAGACAAATGGTTGTCCAATCTCGTGAAAACCTCCAGTGATGGAGCACCACAACTTCTGGAGGCAAGTTGTTCCACTGATTAATTTCCTCCTCATACAAATGACTACAATTTTAGAATTTTTGAAATGAAAGTGGTACTGGATCTACTTGGGTTCACTTTATGCAATTAATGCTTTTTGCAGTGCTGTATTGTCTAAAAGGTTTTCTTTCCCTTTTGTAATACCAATGGTTGTTTTTTTTAAAGCAAAATTAATGTTTAAAAAACAAACAAAAAGTGTTGGCCAAAGGTGCTGGGATACTATCTAAAATAACAAGTCAGCAACAAACCAGAGCTGATTTTGGTTTCTGCATCATCTGACACCATTCAGATGGATAAATGGCTTACCCATTGCTGGCACCAGATGGAGCTTAATGTTTACTATGAATGTGAAGTGTCAGAGGATAAAAAGACTAAGGCTTCTAAATATTGAAATCCATTGATGAATGAGGACATCAGGTTAAGCCAGGGATTGTTTACTAAGCCGTAAGTGTTGAATGCATAAAACACACTAAGCTAAAGTCACATAATAAGGTGGAGTGCAATATGTGAATCCAGTAAAAAAAAAATTATAGTAAGACTAAATTATAAAAATTTATCATCCAGCATACAAAGTGCATTAAATAAATCTGAACAAACAAAACTACTAATGGTATAATAAAATGAAATGTATATTACCAGTGGTGGGATTCAAATATGTGAACAACCGGTTCTCTGTGTGGATGCCACTTCTGGAAGTCCATTCTGGGCCTAGGCAACAAAAATTAGCTATCGGTTCTGCTGAACTGGTGCGAACCAGCTGAATCCCACCACTGTATATCACAGGTATTTTAGTTTTATGATAATCCTTCTAAAATTGCATTCATGATGCATTATAATTCCTATTACAGTTACTCAAAATATTATTATTATTGTGCCAGATTATTAGACTTTCTGGAATGCAGTTTAGTAGACAGGAATTCTTACAGCAGTAATAATTTATATTTCTATCTTTTAATCTACTCTTTTATTTCAAGTTTTTTGCCCATTGATAATGTTGCATATTTCAATGACTGAAATAATTAAATAGCTGGCACTTTAAAAGCAACCTACAATCAAAAGTTAAAACTTTATGTAACTGAAGTGCCTAGCGGAGATGCGCTAATAAGAAAAATTTTGTATTGCGCAGAATTGGATAAGATGACTAAAGAATTAAAAAACCAGGAGGAAACAGAATACTACCTAATTTGGAATAAATTTTACAAATGGAGGGAAAAAAGAAGGAAGTCGATAGAAGAGATATAAATAGAGGAAGATTATCAGAAATGTATAGCTGCATATAAATATATAATATTTACTCTTATACGTACAGTATGGAATGATTAGACAAAAGATATATGTCAAGGATGATACACTACGTTCAATGTTTTTTTAATTTCTTTTTTCCTTTTGTACTTAATAAAATTTATTTTAAAAAAAAAGTTAAAACTTTACAATTGTAAACATATGGCTGAGACCCATTACTGTTACACCTTTCACAGGGAGAACAAGGATGAGCAGTGCCACAGATTGTAGTTGCTAAGGGCATACTATAGTCCAAAACGTAGTCAGGCCTGGGGGGAAGAAGTGGGAAGAGTCAGAAAGTTAACAAAATTTGATTTGCTTTCAAATTTGATTTTAAAATAATGATAATGTAATGTAATTAAATGCAATTAAACTTATTACGCCTCATGTACTGTATTTATCACCGTGCAGTACAGACAGACCATTTGAATTTTAAAAGATCCCCTCCCTCCTGAGATAAAAGTCCTGTGCAATGCTCAACTTTTCAATCCTGGATCGTCAATTCTAGCTGAAACCAATCCTAGAGACTCTACACACTACCCAGTAGATATGTCTAAAAAGTAGATTAGCTGAGTTAATAATTATGTACAAAATCAGTAATTGCTTGAAGAGAAACATCTTGTTTCCATAGTTCCTTTCACCTGGCATGTATTTACAAGACCTGGCTGGGCCTAGTGGGAGGTGCCCCTCTCGGAAATATGCCCAGCTAGATTTAGGGTTTGGCAGGAGCTGAGACCCCAGGGCAGGGGAGGAAGGGTAGTGATTGTAATCCAGGAATCTCTAGTAGCCATCAGGGGCCTTATTCCACAAGTTGCTGGTTGTGAGACCCTGTTCCTAAAGTTAGGCTCTTGGGAGCAATTGGGATTGTTGCTGCTATACCAGCCTCTCTGCTGCATAGCAACTTCCATGCCTAAATTCCTTAGGACATCTCAGGGCTGTCTGTGATGTTCCCTAGGCTTATGGTTCTGGGGTGCTTCATCCCAGGGACTTCATCCCTGGGATGGACTTCTGAAGCAGCCCAGGAGTTCATGGCCTCTATGATGGCTTTGGGCCTTTCCCAGGTCATTCTTGGCTTGACTTGGGACAGTGGCCTCACCCCAGACTTGGTTTTCTTGTCGGAGCAGTAGCAATGTGATCTGGGGGAAGAGCTTTTCTTAATTCATCTGTCATGATCAGATCATGCCCCAGTGACTTTTTTGAGGCTCTCTTGCACTGCCCCCCCCTCTGTAGGGAGGCTGGACTCCCCAGGGTGGTTGGATTTATTTGATTGGTTTATTCCCAGCAACTGATGGAACCAACTGAGCTTCAAAGAAAGCTGGGGAAAATATGTGCTGATCTGCTATATCATCCTTCAGAGGCCCCAATGAATGTCTGCAATAGGGAGTTGGCCGGAGCCTTAGAAAAGATTGTGCCTATGTGGCCTCTCCTAGCCCATCACTCCTGTTACTCCCCGTGGTTCATTGAGGAGTTGAAAAGGGTCAAGAGATGCCAAGAGCACCACTGGAGGAAAACAAAGAATGAATTCGACTGAACACGAATTAAAGCTGCTTATAGGGTTTACCTCATGGCAGTAAAAGTGGTGAAGCAACAATACTTCTTCACTCTTATTGCATTCACAGCTGTCACTCAGCAGCCCTTTTTAAGGTCCCCTGCACTCTTTTGGGAAAGGGTGACTCAAAGATTCATCTCAATGCCATGTGGAGGAATTTTCAGGCATCTGGAAGATAAAATTGCTCAGATTCATTCCTAGTTGGATATCAAGCATGGTGCAAGTCCTGTGAAGATGCCCAGGGAGCAGACTTACCCAATTATCTGGAAATGTTTTGATTCTGTTGGATCTAAGGAAATAGACAGGGTCCGGCAAAATGCAAATACCACCACCTGCATTTTAAATCCATATCCTTGCTGGCTAATTAAGGCCACCCAGGAGGTGTGTGTATGGGTCCAAGAAATAATGAATTCATCTTTGTTGGAGGAGATGTTCCCAGTTCCTTTTAAAAAGGCACTGATATGCCTCCTACTCAAGACTCTATCGCTGGTTCCTATCCTTCTGAACAATTTTCACCCAGTCTCCCACCTCCCCTTTTTTCAGATGAGATGGTGATGCTCTTCTTTCTTTTATCATTTATTTGTGTCTGTGTGTGTGTGTTTAAAAAAAGGAGAAATGTAATTAAAGAGGCAAACAGGAAAGAACACTTCTATCAGAAAAATGTACTCAGATCAGCACATCTGGGAAGCATCCATTCATCAAAATATGTGTTTTGTATAAATAAAAACAACAGTGCAAGATTTGTATACTCAAAGCAATTTTATTAATCTTTTTTGGAAACAAACACATTTGCTCAAAATTCCATTAAGACGACACCAAAACCACCCAAATTCAAACTTTTTTCTTCTTCTACATATTATAATACTTTAAAATGCACTGCTGCCAGTAGGAAAATCTCATTTATACACATATTGATGTTAACAGTTGTATTAAAATAATATGAAATGTTTAATAAAAAAAACAGGAAACAGAATAATTTTTAATATTTGCCTTTAAATGATCTTAGTTAACCACATTAAAATTAAAACCAAACATTATCAATTTCTGCAGAACAGAAGGACTTTTTCAGAAAATGTGATTAGCCAGAGAGGGATTTATCTTATTTAAGAATAATATGTTTAATTTTATGTTCCTAAAGAGGTCCAATTTCTATTCCCAACTTATCTATATGCCTGCAACTATGATAATAATAATAATAATAATAATAATAATAATAATTTATTATTATTATTATTATTATTATTATTATTATTATTATTATTATTATTATTAGTTGGAAGGGACCTTGGAGGTCATCGAGTCCAACCCCCTGCTCAGGCAGGAACCCTATACCATTTCAGACAAATGGCTGTCCAGTCTCTTCTTAAAAACTTCCAGTGTTGGAGCATTCACCGCTTCTGGAGGCAGGTTGTTCCATCGGTTAATTGTTCTAACTGTCAGGAAGTTTCTCCTTAGTTCTAGGTTGCTTCTCTCCTTGATCAGTTTCCATCCGTTGCTTCTCGTCCTGCCTTCAGGCGCCTTGGAGAATAGCTTGCCTCCCTCTTCTTTGTGGCAGCCCCTGAGATATTGGAACACTGCTATCATGTCCCCCCTTGTCCTTCTCTTTGTTAAACTAGACATACCCAATTCCAGCAACCGTTCCTCATATGTTTTAGCCTCCAGTCCCCTAATCATCTTTGTTGCTCTTCTCTGTACTCTTTCTAGAGTCTCAGCATCTTTTTTACATCGTGGTGACCAAAACTGGATGCAGTATTCCAAGTGTGGCCTTATCAGAATTGACTCCTGATTTAGTTACTTGCTAAATATTTATGTAAATTAACATATATTCTAATGTCCACAAAGTTATTAGTATTACCCTATAATCTTCAAAAACATTTTTGAACCCTCCTGCAAATGTCCTTTCCTCTGCTAGCCACACAGTCCTGGGAACTGCTAATGGAATACTATGGAATACCTGCTAATGGAAGAATTACTAGCTGCCTAGTATTCTTCCAGTTGACCAAAAGGGAGTACAAGTATTAGTAGCCAGCTGGGGGCCCATACCTTATCCTCCTCGCTTTGCAGCATTTATTTTTCCATGGGATAATGATCAAATGCTGCTTAAGCCATTCATCTGATTAGTGTGGCAACTTCCTAACAGCTGATGGATTGGGAAACCAGGGAAAGCCGATTTCCCACATTGAGAAATTACTCGTCCCAAGTTCCAGCAGAGCACATTTCCTATTTCAGCCAAATTATATAATTTGAAACTGAGTAATTATCTTATATACAATTACTTATTGTTACCACCTTCACATTGCACACTTGGCTCTCTGATATCACCAGATTTTTCCAACCTAATATGATAGTCCTATATTGTATTGGCTCAACCTGAAAACATTGTTGAGGTTTGCTTTCTCTTCCAGGGTCTGGAAACAATCTTACAGATGGATGCTTACAATGGCATCATAAAGCAGGACTGGTTCTGTAGATTATTTTTTTTACACATTTATCCCATTGCATTCACAGTTATTTTAACCCATTTGGATCACTATTGTTTGCTTGAAAACTTTGACAAAATAACCAGAACTGTCATGATGTATGATAGTGAACAAAACAAGTTAGTTGTCCCCCAACCCCCATGGATTAGTTGTTTTTAGCTGGTAAAACCAGGTACATCTTTTATCTTATAATAATGGCAGACTCAATCACCTGTGCTGTTTGAATTCAGCTAATATATAAACTTAATGAAATTTTGAGTTACTGTTGGGAATCATAAGAAAACCAAATTTTGTAGCTTTCTCTTTATCAATGAAGTGAATAGTTTTGCTAGCCAGTTAAAAATTACCTTCAGATTAAAACTGTTGAAAGAAAAATCAACAGGTCCAGTTCCAAGCTGGGAGTAAATAAAATGGAGGTTAAGACGCTGGAAATAAAATGGAGGCTGTTATTTGGAAAGAAGGTTTAATGATGAGCAGAATCACCAGTAGCATGTGGTTCTGGGACAACTGACCAACTGGCTGAATCAATGGATGGATCTTTATGGGGCTCTGAGACATTGAAGTGGAAATAGAGCAGAGCAGAGCAGAGCAGAACAGAACAGAATAGAATAACAGAGTTGGAAGGGACTTTGTAGATCATCTAGTCCAACCCCCTGCCCAAGGAGGAACCCCTACACCATTTCTGACAGATGGCAGTTCAAGAAGAGACTAGATTGCCATGTTTCTGGGTTGTGCAATAAGGTGGGCTTTTGTGTCTTTTGCTAGTCTCATGGTGGTGGGTTAATCCTATTATGTCCTAGTGATCATGTCCTGTTCTTAGATTTTGGATAAATTCTTAAATCCCTTCAGCTATGGGGGTGAAGGCATTTTGCTTATGAATGGTTTGCCTCAGTCTTTCTGAAAAGATTGCCAAATCTGCATTTCTAAGGGCTGGCCTCCTGAGTTTTTCCTGGGGACGGGCTGCCTTTAAGATTTTTCTCCATTATTCCTTTGGGGAAATATAATATTCTGCCTTTTTAATATTCCCCAAAGTATTTCCTTCTCTAGAAGGGTGGGTAGGTGCTGACTTTCAACAAAACTAAATGGGCAGTTATTTTGTTTTAGGTATTTTCATGATATCTCACTTTTCACAGATGGGCATATTTATCCCAAATTAAAATAACTGATATATTAAATTTCAAACTAAATATCTATCTTTTCTAAAATTAGCTAATTATCCTGAGAGTTTGAGACAATTTAATTTCATTCAAATTTTCCTATATTTTGACATGCACTATATGGAGTCTCCTTATCTTACTGAGATGACTACTGTACTATGTTAATCTCTTTATCTTATAATTCTTGGAATGGGTGGCAAACTTTCCTATCTGTTTTGGCAGCTCCACCTGAATGAATGTGAACTAGCTATTTAATTATAGCAAACAGCTACTGAGGATAGCAAATAAAAAACTGTTGAACAACATTTACCTGTTTTTCCACATTGGATATTATAATTATATTCTACATGTGTCATAATTAGCTTCTTTGAATCATAGAATATGAGACTCCAAATTCTTAGGAATGCCCTTAATTACGTGTGTAATATTTTTATTTTACTAAAAACATACATTATGTTTCAGATAACTTTTTAAATAATAAAGCTGTTTTCTTACAAAGAGTCTGAGTGTATTTCTATACCAGGAGTCTCCAACTTTGGCAACTTTAAGACCTGTGGACTTCAACTCCCAGAATTCCCCAGCCAGCTGTGGAATAATAACAACAACAACAACAATAATAATAATAATAATAATAATAATAGTAAAGTTGGAAGGGACCTTGGAGGTCATCAAGTCCAACCCCCTGCTCAGGCAGGAAACCCTATACCATTTCGGACAAATGGCTGTCCAGTCTCTTCTTAAAAACTTCCAGTGTTGGAGCATTCACCGCTTCTGGAGGCAGGTTGTTCCATTGTTTAATTGTTCTAACTGTCAGGAAGTTTCTCCTTAGTTCTAGGTTGCTTCTCACCTTGCTTAGTTTCCACCCATTGCTCCTTGTCCTGCCTTCAGGCGCCTTAGAAAATAGCTTGACTCCCTCTTGAAACACCGTCGGGGACTCTATAACCTTGTGACGATAGTACAGGGGGGAGCAGGAAGAGAAGTAATTTGATCTGTATGGGTTAAGGTCGTCGGCAAGGAATATACGAAATCGGAGGTCAGGGGACTAGTAGAAACAACGAGAAGAGACATGAGAAAGATCTCAGAGTTGTAGAAAAATACATCGTGGTGACCAAAACTGAATGCAGTATTCCAAGTGTGGCCTTACCAAGGCATTCTAAAGTGGTATTAACACTTCATGTGATCTTGATTCTATCCCTCTGTTAATGCAGCCTAGCACTGTGTTGGCCTTTTTGGCAGCTGCAGCACACTGCTGGCTCATATTTAGGTGATTGTCCACTAGGACTCCGAGGTCCCTCTCACAGTTACTACTAGTGAGCAAGGTACCCCCTATACTATACCTGTACATTTGTTTTTTCTTGCCTAAATGTGGAACCTTACTTTTTTCACCATTAAATTTCATTTTGTTAGATAGTGCCCAGTGTTCAGGTCTGTCCAGAGCCTTCTGTATCTTGAGCCTGTGTTCTGGAGTGTTGGCTATTCCTGCCAGCTTGGTGTCGTCTGCAAATTTGATGATTTCCCCATCTGTCCCCTCGTCCAAATCGTTGATGATGTTGAAGAGCACTGGGCCCAGAACAGAGCCCTGGGGCACCCCACTACACACTTCCCTCCATGTAGATGCGGTTCCATTGAGGACCACACACTGAGTACGGCCGGTCAGCCAGCTACGGATCCATCTGGTGGTGATGCTGTCTAACCTGTATTTTTCTATCTTATCGAGTAGTAGGTTGTGATCTACTTTATCAGATGCCTTACTGAAGTCCAAGTGAATTATGTTCACAGTATTCCTCTGATCCACTAATTCTGTCACTTGGTCAAAGAATCTTAAAGTCTTAAAGTTGCCAAGGTTGGGCACCCCTGTTCTGTACTTTATCTATATCAAGCAGGAATAAGGGATCATGTAGGTGCCACAAAGTTTTGTCCAAGATTTAATACAGGTAGTCCTTTACTTATGATCAGTCACTTAGTGACATTCAAAGTTATGATGGACCTACCTGGGGACTACTTACGACCTGGATTCAAGGTTCCAATGGTTGGGTTCCCCTTGCGGTCACATGACCAAACTTCATGCATTCAGCAACCAGGCCCTATTTATGTCCGTTTGCAATGTCCCATGGTCATATGATTGCAGTTTATGATGGTTTGCCAATATCTGGCATTTTCTTCCGCTTTTTGGCAAAATTGCACCCAGAGCAAGTCATTGGCTCACTTTGCTAAATGACCACTGCAAAAAAAGTCATAAAATCAGGTTTGTCAACCCATTTTTATGAATTATGACTGTGATGGGTAGGCTTGTAAGTCAAGACCCACCTGTACTGGTTTGTGTTTTATTAATAACTTGAATGTATAGAAAGAATGCTTATCAGATATGCAGGCGATTCAAAACACGATGGGAGGACAGTTAATATTCTAGAAGATGTTAAAAGTGAATTTACAGGTTGGAGAAATAGGTTGAACGTAATACAGTGGAACCTAAAAGATACCAGTAGAAAGAAAAAAAAAATTAAATGTACCAGGATATGCAAAAAGAAAGACCTTGGGGTAGTCTGATCACTAGCTGAATACAAATTTGCAGTGTGAAGTGACTGCCAAAAAAGGCAAATGCAATTTTAACATGTAGCAATAAAGGAACCGTTCCCAAATCATCAGTAGAAAAAAGCCAGTTCTTTTCCCCATTAGTGGGATCTCACCCTGAGGATTGGTATCCTATTCTTGTAGTCACTGTGCAACAAAGTTGTATGAGGAAAGATGGAAAGAACCATATACTATTGTGCTTAAACCTTTATGAACCCTTCTGAATTTTCAATATTTCTTCACTTTCATGTGATCAAAATTGTAGTCAAGGTGTAAATACAACCAACATGTACATAGGAGATGACCAGGCTGAGCCAAAGGAGAGATCAAATGCACCATTAGTCGAGTCCTTCGTGCCCACAAGAGATCTGAGCCCACCTTCAATTCCGTCAACTGTTAGCTATTACCACCTCACTACTCACCATTAGTAGTTCAGATTCTTGAAGAGAGCTTTACTATGCAATAAAGCTAAATATTCATTTGAACTGTCTGGAGTCCTGATTTCCTGTCCTTGACAGTGTATTTGTGATGATTGCAGTGTTCCGGGGTCACGTGACTGTATTTGGGGCCTTCCCAGCTGGCTTCTGACCAAGCAAGGTCAATGGGGAAAGCTGGATTTGCCTAAAGACTGAAGTGATTCATTTAACAACTGTAGGGGGAAAAAAATCATAAAATCGAGTGCAACTCATTTAACAACTGCCTTGCTTAACAATGGAAATTCTGGTCCTAGTTTTGGTTGTAAGTTGAGGATTACCAGCATGTTTTTGACTCATTTGTTACTAGATAAGAGTTTTAGGATTTGTGCGGAGAATACATCACATTTGAGGTCATATTTATGCAGAAGTATTGAAATAAAAAAAAGTTTCACAAATTTTTAAGTACCATTGAATATTTAGCCTTTGAATAGGAGACCAAGAGGGAATATAACTCCCTGAAAATGTGGTCCTTGGAAGAATGCATGACTTATTTTTTATTCTCCCAGAACCTGATTGAAGGTTAGGATAAAAATTCTGTATGCAAAGCAATAACCTAGAGTTAGAAATTTGGATGTATTCCAGATAATTACTTTGGATTCCTGAACTGAGAAGGGTGTAGGAAATGACGGCCTAAATTTTCTCTTCCAGCTTTCTGATTCTTTGATAAGGAAATTATACCTGCAGTATATTATGCAATTATTGCAAATGTACTTACAGAACTGGATGTCAATTTCCCACACATAGAAATGCATATTTATTTTTACATAACATCTTTGAAACTACAAATGAATTTATAATGCAAAAGTTGCATTTCAAATATACAGTTCAAATATTGGAAAAACAAGTACATGTGATCCTCGACTTACAACCACAATTGTGCCCAACATTTCCGTGGCTAAGTGAGACATTTGTTAAGTGAGTTTTACTACCTTTCCTGCCACAGTTATTAACTGAGTCACAGGAAGTTGGTAAGTTAGTAACTGTTGTGTCCTGAGCCTGCAGTAGCAGGCTCGGGACGTTGTCATGGTAACGGGCTGTTGCAAAGCTGTCCGGCCCAGACAAAGTGGCGCCAGCCTGCGCGCATGCGCGAGGCGCAAAGCGCGCCATTTTTTTGTATCTTTTTTACCCGGGGATTCTGGCTATTAAACAGAGGAGAGAGGCCTGCGAGTCTCTGAGTTGTGACGTAGTAATCAGGAGGAGAATAAAGAACTTGTTGCTGACAGCATGTGTGCCATTCTTTCGCCGCTAAGACGAGGACTTAACAGTAACGTTGTTAAGTGAATCCGGCTTCCCCATTGATTTTGCTTGTCAGGTCGCAAAAGGTGATCATATAACCCCGGCTCACTGCAACCATCATAAATATGAGTCAGTTGCCAAGCATCTGAATTTTGATCATGTGACCATGCAGATTCTGCAACGATCGTGTGAAAAAAGGTCATAAGTCGCTTTTTTTGATGTTATTGTAACTTCAAACGGTCACTAAATGAACTATTGTAAGTCAAGGACTACCTGTAAAATAGGCATGTGTGGTATATATCTAAAGACTGGGTTGAGACTGTAACACTTGATAGGATTCCTTAGGTGAGCACTCATCTCTACACTATAGAAGTGTAGATCAATGAGTGGAGCTTAAGAAAGGAAATTTACCTTGTTTGTAGGAGACTGCGATCCTACTGATAATGCTGATCAACCATTTCTGACATCCATCACTACTAGCCATACTGGTTAGAGATATTGGGTGTTGTACTTCGACAACAGACGATGTGACAAGATTGCCTATCTTTAGCCATGCCTGCATGTGTGTTACGGAATTATAAAGAGAAAAACAAATGCATCAAGCTTATACTATTGTAAGAGGAGAACCATGTTAGTTTATGATGGCAAAAAAAAAATAGAAGTTGTTTGGTAGCACCTTTTCTAACACATTTTATTAAAAGGCAATTCCATCAGCAGGCATACAGCTCACATAAGCTTATGACTTTTAATAAGGCACAAATAGAAATGGTGCTACCAGACTCCTGATTCTGAGCTTGTGATAGCGAAGCCTCAAGGCAGCAAGGTACTGTACTAGTCACAAACCTGGAAGTGGAAATTAAGCAGAGTCATGGAGCCTATGTCTTTTAGGCTAAGTTCAGAGGGTGTTATTTTTCAAAGGAAATGCCTCTTGGTTAACATTTGTTATGAAACCTGCATTGTAGAGGGCTGTTTATACCCTTATTTCTGCTTGTGAGCTTTCAGTTACAAATTCTGTACTGTGAGAGTAAAACATTTGAGTGGATCGACCTTTCCTTTGTGCCAGCTTGGCTCTTATGATAATATGAGCTCATAAAGTAGCATGGAGATGTCATGCAAAACATTCCCACCCTTTGGAGAGTAAAGCTACCCACGTGTTTGTCAAGACTAACCGATCTGGGTAGCAAAAGTATGGATGATGCCTATGAGACAATGAAAAAAACAAAACCCTGTTTGTTACCATCTAGCAGTGGCTGGTCTTGCAGCCCAAATCTTCCAGCTGTAATATTTGCAACGTAAAGGAAAAAAGTGGTTTACTGGGTCAAAATCTCACATGGGATCTATAAGAAGAGTTGCAGGCAGTAGACACTTGCTTTTCTTGCTGAAAATAGTGCATTTGTTTACAGATTCCTCCCAGGTAGAATTCAAAGTCCTATTGATTTTTAAAGCTCCAAATGACTGAGGACCAAGGTACAGTATTAAAGCATTGCTTTTTCTTGTATAAACCTGTTCATTTATTGATATTTTTTTAATGTATTGCTTTGTCCCTCTAAGAAGTAGAAAAGATATTAAAAAAAATTAAAACATACTGATGAATAAACATATTTAAAAAACAACAACCAATGTTTAAACCTTAACCAGAGGGTAAAAATGGATCAATTTGTCCATTGAATCACTATTAAAAAATGGGTAGATAAAGGGTGATAACATATCATCAAGCCAGCATTTAAATTGGGTGTAATAGTCTTTGCACTGAAATAAAACAATCTTCTTAGCTATGCTCAATGTGTTATAGATCCAGAATTTTTGATGAATGAATTCTAGATTTTCAGTATATAATTTAATGTTGTATGTTATACTTTCTCTTTCTAACATGATATGAATATTCATAAGAACCTTTCAGAAATATGTCACAACTATAGAATAAACCCAAATTATATATGTCAGTATTCCCTGAATAGTTTAAGTCATTTAGTCTTTTATAAATATCCTTTAGTTGATAAGTATCAACTAAACTTACAAAATGTTCTGTTGAATTATTTTAATCTAAAAGTTATATAAAGAAAGCCGTTTGATCTAGTGGTTAAGGCACCAGGCTACAAAGCAGGAGACCATGAGTTCAAGTCCTGCTTATCCATGAAAGTCAGCTGTATGACTTTGGGCCAGTCACTCTCTTTCAGCCCAACTCACCTCACAGGGCTGTTGTTGTACAGAAAAATAGGAGAAGGTAATAATAATAATAATAATAATAATAACAACAACAACAACAACAACAACAACAGCAACAACAATAATAATAAAGTTGGAATGGACCTTGGAGGTCATCTAGTCCAACCCCCTGCTCAGGCAGCAAACCCTATACCATTTCAGACAAATGGTTGTCCAGTCTCTTCTTAAAAACTTCCAGTGTTGGTGCGTTCACAGCTTCTGGAGGCAGGTTGTTCCACTGGTTAATTGTTCTAACTGTCAGGAAGTTTCTCCTTAGTTCTAGGTTGCTTCTCTCTTTGGTTAGTTTCCATCCATTGCTTCTTGTCCTGACTTCAGGCGCTTTGGAGAATAGCTTGTCTATTTTGTGTGTTGGATAGCTTCTCCACCTTATTTGTAAAATGTGAAATACAAATTAAATAAAGAAGAGATACAATTAGCTTTATTTAAAATTCTATTTATTGATTTGTTAAAAGAGGATGTCCCACCTCTATACCAAATTTCTTGCAGATGTTCAAGTTATCTTAATCAGTGCTTTTTTTGAAAAAAAAAAAAAAGGTGCCGGAACTCACACATGTCATACAACCCGACTTGCCTACCCTACAAGGTTCCATCCAAAAAAGGGGCCGGAACTCCGTTCTGGGCGTTCTATGACAAAAAAAGCCCTGATCTTAATACTTCAAAATATGGAGTTAGTTTAGTATAACTGAAAACGCTTTCCAATGCTAATATAAGTTTTGGTCATAAGATATTGTAGTTAAATATTGCCTTTCAGCAATTTTAGGCAATCTAAAAAATTCTTCTTGAAGCACTTCAAATGTTTTAAAGATTGATCAACATTAGATATAAAGCAGTAAGATAATTTTTTGCTCAAAAGCCCCCCCCCCCCCAAAAAAAATTACCTGAAATTTTCAGATCAGGATTAATCAAAAGTATAGTTATTTTTACAACATATCCAAACGATTCTTGTGGTCTTTATTAATGGGAAAAAATCTGAATTTTGATTAGTCCCTTCCAAGATATCTCTGGAGTTGTGTCCAAAATGATAGCTGAGATAAAGGACATGAATTCTAGAAAGAAATAGAAATATATAAGCCCAATAATATTGTTGAAAATCAATATACTGTAAATAAAAAAGATCTTCATATCAAAAGTGTAATTTAGAAAAAGAAGTATCAACCCATCCAATACAAATTTTCTTCACTGTCTTAGCAATGTTTAAAGTATCTAGAAAATATTAACATGGGAATCAACTTAGTTGCATATATTCATTTTGAAGTAACATTACTTTTAACATTTATTCTCTCCCACAGATTCACAGGGAATTTCAACCATCCCCTAGTATTAAAATTAATCTGACTTAAACAATTTGCAATATTTATCCTTACAAAGGGGAAAACCTGTAAGTTCCAACAAAGTTTGAGATCATTTTAGCTGAGCCTGAAGAGGATTCAGGAATTTTGCCACCTATAGAATTTTCCTTTCACTTCCTATAGAGGAGCAGCAAGATGGGGCTTGGAAAAGATATGGGGAGATTGTGAGTAAAATATGAGTTCAAACCTTTATAGAACATGAGCTCAGTCATGGAAACAAGGAAGCATGAGAAAGAAAATAAAATTGCCCTGCCTTGATTCTGTTGGATATAAGAAAGAAGGAAAAGGAAATACTGTCAGGTTTTCAAATTATTATATCGTTTAATAATAAAGTAGAATTACAGAACTTCTTGTGATCTTTGCCTCCAGACTAGACCTAGCATGAAACGCTGACACTTCCTATTAAGCAACTTTTTGGAAGTTGTTAAAGTGATTCCATTTTTAACATGGAAAACACCACAATAGTTCTGTTGTTGCTTTTATTAAACCTTGTTATTTTTTAAAAAAAAAAATACATTTATTATTTTTATGTTTCTGTGTTTTGGTATTGTGAACCCCCCATAATGCTATAGAGCAATACTTCCCAAACTTTATCCTTCAATACCCAAAACTACTTAGCAAAAAGCCTTTATTTCAATGTTCCTGTTGTGATTGGTGATGGGTTTGTGTGTCATTATCCCCCCCCAACCACTTTTACCCAATTTGGGGTAGTTTATCTGGATTTGGGAAGCATTGCTTATAGGAAAGGCAGGATTTAAATATTATAATGAGTTAATAAAAGACGTAAAGTCAGAGACAAGGAAACTGCAAGTTGAGCAACAGAGCATGAGTGAAAAGGTAATGAAGATGAAAAAATGCCAGAAACTGTTAGACCTCAAGGTAATGGGAAGGAAACTTCATATATAGATTAATAAAGCATAGGGAAAGGATAGGTAACTTGATGCCTTCTAAGTAGGCATATCTAGAGGGCACCAAGTTACCCATCCTTTCCCTATACTTCCCTTTAAAATATCTGACTTTAGGCATATCTAGAGTCAGATGTTTTAAAGGGGCTAATTTGGTCCAACATATCATTATTTTAACTGTGTTTTATAGCAATGACTAACTTTTCAGGTTTTGTATATCAAAACACACCATAAATTGACCATAAACACTACACTGTTTATGTAATTATACATGCTTCAGAAATGATTAAAAAAAGAAGTGCTTTGGATCTAGAATGAGCACAACACCTTTCTGCAGCTCATTAAAATCTGAGTGTCTTTTTTCAATTTTTTTTGTGCAAGTGTGAAAATGACATTGCTGCTCAAGAGCATCCACAAGGAGGGACAAATGATGAAAATGGCCTTGCGGTGAGGCAACACAAGCTCTGCTTCTTCTGTGCACGCTGTGTCTGTTATAAACAAACAGGCATGAAAGAGGTAGGGGTTGCATTGTGATGGTGTGATGTTATTTTCAACTTTTTGATAAAAGCGCTCGATCCTCAGGATGCCTTTGCTGCTGCTGTAATGAAGTAAATTATTAAAGCAGTATATGTTTAATGCAATTCTTAAAAATAGCAGCATATTTTTCAGACTCTCATGGAAGCCGGAAAAAAAGGCTCGTGTGATTTAACAAATCATACAAAGGTGCTGTATTTGAGCAAAGTCTAACACAATTCTTTTGAAGCACAGCACTAGTGTAATGCATTTATTTAGTTTGTAGATTAATACGCTGGTATGAACACATCTGGCTTGTTTATGTGACAAAGCAAGGCATATTCAGCATTAATCATCATTAAGGGCCCCACCTAGCAAACTACAGACAAGTTTTGACAATTTACTGTTTCATTTGGTAACCTAGTAAACTTTGTTGAGCTTTATAAGTCAATTATTCCTGTTTGTTTGTTTTTATTTACTTGAATTATTGAAACAAACAAATCATGGTAGTTCAGTGAGGCAACATGCACGCAAAACTATTTCACTCCCTAGCCTCTTTGTTTCGAAAATAGCTCCTTGTGCACCTGGGGATGGAAGCAGCAGCAAAAACCAGGCAGAGGAAATCCTTCTACTGTACAAGACCCACTCTGGTTTGTGATTGTATTGCTTTCTTCCCTACCAATTTTTTCCAAAGAATCATAATTTACCAATAGTCTAAGTCTAGTTGGCTTGCTGTACTACAGTGAACTAGCCTTCAATAAATCATGGTTATAAATTGTGGTTAAGCTCTTCTTTTACTACAATTTAACCTATAGTTTGGATTTGGATGTCAGATCCGACAGAGTCAGAAAACACGCTAAGCCAAAATGACTTATGACCATTAGTTTAGCAACTGTTAAAAGTTAAGACCGCCCTGAAAAAAGTGACTTACAGCCAGTACTTGCACTTACAACTGTTGCAGCATCCCCACAGTCACGCAATCAAAATTTGGGCACTTGGCGACCAGGATGTATTTAAGATAGTTGCATTGGCCCAGAGTCACATGACTGCCATCTGTCCCCCTTGCCAGCTGGATTCAAACAAAGCAAAGTCAATGGGGAGGAAACTGAATTTGCTTAATATCCGCAAGATCTAACACCACAGCAAAAAAGCTTGTAAAATCTGGTGTGACTCACTTAATGACCATCTCACTTAGCCATAGAAGTTCCAGTCCCAATTGTAGCCATAACTCATAACTGTATATGAATAGAAACTAGACAAACATGAATGGAGTCTAGACACAGATTCAGATCACACTAAACCGCAGAAATGGATCCAAGTGCAATTAAGAATCCATGTAGGTCAGTGATGGCGAACCTTTTAGAGACCGAGTGCCCAAACTGCAACCCAAAACCCACTTATGTATCGTCAGGTGCCAGGTGGGCGTGGCCCATTGGGTGGGCGTGGCTGCGGTGGTAACGGCAGACTGTGTGGGACTAAAAAGTTCAATCAATCAATTCCAACTTTGTGAGATCTTTTTTTTTCCATGAGAAGTTGAAATTGATTGATTGAACCTTTTTTTTTGCACACTGCAGCAGAGGCCTAAAGCGAAAAGGTTTTATAACACCCAGCTGAAGGCCTAGGACTGGGGCGATGGTGCACGTGCCCATAGAGAGGGCTCTGCGTGCCACCTGTGGCACGCGTGCCATAGATTCGCCACCACGGATGTAGGTCATTAGCTGAGGCTTAATGTATCATATAAACTTGAAATTGTTACCATTTTGGACTTCTGTAAATTGGAAGTGAAATCTTCAACCTGATTTTAAATTGTTTTTGCACATCCAACATTGGACTTGTTCGAGATTCAGATATATTAAACCTCTATTGTTGTTGTAAAGAATTACATATATGGCAGAAAGGAGAGAGGTAAGAAAACAGCATATTTTGCATGTTGCTAAAGGATATCTTACAAATACAATTACAAATTAGGATTGTAATTTATATGGAAAAAAGGAAAAGTGTTGGCAAGGAAATGATTTTTAGGAAAGACTGTAATTGAGAGAGGATGCTCACATTTAAAAACCGGCTATTATGATTTGAAAATACCTGAGCAATTACAATTAGGATTTTATCATTGTTTCAAAATTAAACATATTTAAATAGGTGTGTTTACAATGACATAGTTAACCATTGTTACCTTATTGGATTCAATGGTCGTGTACTATGTAATTACCCATTAGCAGAGTTTATATAATCTGGACAGATACTCCATATTCAATGTGCTCATGTCAACAGAGCCAGTGTTTATTTTAATTTTTTAATTAACTGGTTTGAATATTGAATATGAAAAACAGATTAATTTAAAAACAATTGCTGTGATAAATTGTACTAAGTGATTATATTTGCATGACAGTCATAAATTAGTGCAAGCTTTTTCAGTTCAGTGGGACTTACTCCCCACGAACAAAGCAGAATTAGATTACTGTATAGCCCAACTAATTTAAATGTTCTGTAACCAGTTATCTCCTACCCTTCTACCGTTGTTTCCTCAACAATTTAAACTTGACCTTGGTTTTGCTAATGTTGCTCTTGATTTGTACTCAACCTTCCAGTTCAAGATAATTTTACATACTGTTTTGTTTGACATGTCACCTCCTGATATCATTGATGAAAATATAGGAGGCATTTGTGTGAAAGGGAACGAAGGGCTAAAGAACTATCTGCAAATCGATCCGCACTTATACTGGAATAAATCTCATGGAACGAGTAAAGTGCTTAATAAACAGTTACAAAATAGATATTCAAGTGTATATTATAGTATTTACTGCTATACTAGGAAGCCTCTATTTTATGTGGAATTATCCCCGGATAACTGAATACTATACACGGTTTCCGCCTCGGTGTCTTGCTGCAGCAATTTCGCAAGACCTATGTCTCTTTGGCATTTCCAAAGGTTTGAAATAAAAGTTTTCCCACTCGTTCCGTGGAGTAACGATATCCAATTTTGCTTTAGATTTCCCGTCTTCCTCAGGTAAAGCTATTGGCTGCCCGCTTTTCCACCCCTCACCATTCAACGTGATGCTTTCCCCTCTACCTCCTTTCCTGGGGGAAAAAAAATCGTATCTGCAGAACTTAAATTTCCTTCGGTCACCGAGGAGGCCTTTCCACTTAGTCCTCTGGTGAGTTTTTAACCCTTTTTTTTACTACCCGGAAGCAGCGCCAGCAGCGCATTCCCAGGTTACGGGCAACCACGGCTTGCCAGTCGCCGATCAAGAGCTTCAGTGGTTCCCTGTGCGCATGTCTCCCTGTGGCGCGTCCTCCGTTCGCGCCTGCGCAGAGCGCCTGGCTGGCCGTCAGCCTTTCTTTTGGTCAGGCCCATTGCAAAGCAGCTCCTCCCCTCTCATTCCCTTTCCCCTCCCCGGCAGCGCGGCGGCAGCGGCGGCTGCTACACCGGGTAGGTTTCTAGTCAGTATGGCCGCTCCTCCTGCTGCTGCTGCTGGGAAGGTAAGAGCGCGCGGGCGGGCGCGCGGGCGGGCGGAGGGCGCTGAGGCTCGTGCGTTCCGCTGTCCTTTCGCCCTGCGCGCCTCGACCGAGCGGAGAAGCCCCGCGAGGGGCGGTCGAGCCGGGGCCCGCCTGAGCCCCGAAGGCTGACCGGGTTTGTTTTGATTTTACAGGTCGAGGGAAAGTTTTCGTTGACGGCGGCCGCTTGACACCCAGCTCGTAAGGCGTCCGGCCTCCAGGCCTCTCCCCGGGCGGGAGCGGGACAGAGCTCCAGCAGGCGAGCAGAAGGCGCCTCAGGAGGGGAGTGAATTTTTTTCTTCTCAGCCAGCCAGCCACCTGCAGTCCCGACTCTTCGTAGCCCGCGGTTCCACCGGCCTTCGCCCTCCCGGTTTCCTGAGGAGATTTCTGCCGCCGTTTGCTCCAAGACCTCCTCGGCGAGAGCCGCCAGATGCCTTTTCTCCCCCCCCCCCTTTCCCCATAAGTTATCTGCGTTGGTTTAGACCCTCAGTGGAGGGGACCCCCCAATACCCCTGGCTTTCACCAGACGTCGGCATCTGGCTGTTTAGCCTCCTGTCCGTTTCTCCCTACTTGAGAAGACCATGTTATTCAGTGGCTCAGATATGTGGCCAGGTGTATTGCGCTAAGATGTGTGGGGAAATACTTGCATTTCCTTAATGGTCGCACTGGGGTTTCCGTTGGCTCCTTGAAAATTGGAGTCTGGGCCTATGCTGCCTAGGGAGGGGGGGGGGGAGAACCTGTTTTTTTTAGCTAGGCATCCTCCCTTTCCTGATCCTGCTGATGTGTGAAACGGACGAACCACAGACTTCTCCTTGGCTCATTCTCCAGTTCTTACTCCTGTCTTGTAAAAAACCTCTTTGAGTCTCGCTCTCTGAAATTTTTTATTGTTTCTCTGGTGAAGAAAAGCTTGGGCAGTGATTACGGAAGAGGATAAGAGTGCGTACATCCCAAACAAGTATTTTTGTGTGAGTCATTCACTTGGATTTATAACTATCTCCACCTTAATTTGAACAAGTTATTGTTTCTCTTTGGAATGGTCGTCTGCTTGTTCACACCATTGAGGGAGATGGATTAAAGCGGAACTGCTTAAGCTTGCCACAGACCTTATTAAAGAAAACAATGGGGCTTCTCTGTTGGATTATTGCCTGCTTTAGTTCACAGACTGGAGGTATGAGTTGTTAGATCTGGATGGCAGGTAATGTTTGTCCTGCTTTAATGTGAAGTATAGTGGGAGCTTTGCTTATCAACTGTGGAGGGGGGCTTGGATCAAGAAGAGTTTCTCTTCTTTCCTGATTGGTGTGGCACCACATATCTATCCTCAATGCCTTCAGCCTTGGCTATCTTTACTTGCCGCCCGAACTCTCATCCATTTCAAGAACGCCATGTCTACCTGGATGAGCCTGTCAAAATTGGACGATCGGTGGCTCGATGTCGACCAGCTCAAAATAATGCCACCTTTGACTGTAAAGTCCTGTCTAGGAATCATGCACTTGTCTGGTTTGACCACAAGACTGGAAAGGTAAGACATTTTAAATTTCTCAAGAAAATGTTATGATCACGCATATTACTTTAATGTTGCTAACTCTCTAAAGATTGAAATGTTGATTTGATTTTATAAAATTTTGCCCAAGGTAATGGTTTTTAAGAAATTATTTATCAATAAATAGGCCATATTAGCTGGTAAAGTGTTAGAAATAATTGTTGAATTTATTCTGACAACAATCTTCTCATTGCACTATTATAGACTCGAAATTGAGAAATGGCTTGTATGCAGATACTGCACATCCATCTCAAATAGTACTATTGACTTATTGTCTCCAACACTGCTTTAGTACTATATAATTTGATGTCTGAAGAATAGCAGATATTTCCATGCCTGATCAGAAGTACCTTACTCATTGCTTCTGTAATAAATCTTTTAATTTAAAAAATAAATCAATTTTTATCTCCACTATCTATGCCTAAATGTTTTTTTTGATTATAATATGGTTTAAAATTGGACAAATGTTCCAGTTTTTTAAAATTGAATGCTGCAGCTAATGATGCAGCTAGTTTTTTTTGCCTGTCATTCTGATGAAAGCAATACTGAAGTAATTTTTAAATATTCTGAAGCTATAATTTAAACCTCCAACTTTACATGGCAAGCAGATGCATATTTTATCGTTATATTCATCTTTCATAAAATATAACTGATTACACATCTGAACAATGTTTCCTTATTTGGTTTGTATGTTTTAAAATATATTTAAGCAAGAATATTCCAGTTTTAAGAATACACAATTTAATTTTAAGTACAGGTGGACCACAATGGCACCCAAAATTTCTGTTGTTAAGTGAGGCTTTTGTTAAGTGAGTTTTGCCCCATTTTACGAACTTTCTTGCCACAGTTGTTAAGTGAATTAATGCAGTTGATAAGTTAGTAACCCGGTTGTTAAGTGAATCTGGTTTCCCCATTGACTTTGCTTGTCAGAAGGTCACAAAAGATGATCACATGATTTTGGGACACAGCAACAGTCATAAATATGAACCAGTTACCAAGTACCTGAATTTTGATCACATGATTATGAGGATGCTGCAAAGGTCATAATTATGAAAAATGGTCATAAATCACTTTTTTCAGTGCCATTGTAACTTTGAGTGGTCACTAAATGAACTGTTGTAAGTCGAGGACTACCTGTAGTTAACACAAAAATTTGGAAATACCTGTACTAGCTATTGTAGTTTACATTAGCACTGTAATGGAATGTATACAGTGGGTTGGATACAAATTAAGCTTTTTAAAAATCAGTGGTACACAAAGTAATCATAACTAAGTTCTCAACTGATTGACTTTGGTGTGATCAAACTTGTCACTAATATCATTTAAAACAAGTCAATCATTTCCTGAAAGATACAATGAAAAGTCTAGGTTTCTTATAAAAACTTTTTTTGATAAGACTATGTTGGGTTGAATAGGCATTAGCTTTAGCTTATATTAAAAGTCTTTGTGGTATAAAGGCAGATACTCTTAAATGTTCAGCATGCCATAATACCTACTTTTCTCAAGTAGAAACTAAAATAGGATATTCAGATGCTGCAATATGTTCAAATCAATGCTTTAGCTATCCAAGTTGTACAGTAATTACATTTGTTTAAAGTACCGGTAATCCTCAATTTATAACTACAATTGAGCCCAACATTTCCCTTGCTCAGCAAGACAGTTGATAAGTAAGTTTTGTCCCATTTTAAGACCTTTCTTGCCGCCATTGTTAAGTGAATCACTGTTAAGTTAGTAACATGGTTGTTAAGTGAATCTGGCTTCCCGTTGATTTTCTTTGTCAGACTCTGGGACACTGCAGCTGTCATAAATACATGCCAGTTGCCAAGCATCCAAATTTTGATCAAGTGACTGTGAAGATGCTGCAATGGTCATAAGTGTAAAAAACAAGTCACTTTTTTCAGTGCTGTTGTAACTTTGAAAATTCATTCAGTGATTACAACCAGTCACTAAATGAATGGTTGTAATTTGTAAGTAAAAATACTTGTAGTATTTTTCAGTGACTATAAAATAAGTTTTTAGTGTTAGTATGCATTTCTTATTTTGAAAATACTTTTACTCTTTTGGTTTATTTTGGTGAAGGCTACTAATTAATATATTAACAAAAATTACCACCTGGCACAGTATGGCATGACATGATAAAGATGTTTTTTTTTCTTGTACATTATGCAATAGAAAAAAACAGAACAAACTGAAAAGTTGTAACATGAATGTCATATGACTTTAATGTAGAGTAACTTGTATTTAAGGTGCAAATTAACAGTTCAAAATATAGAATCCACTCACATTTCTTGTAATATTTTAAAGGTCCCACTTTGAGTTATTTTTAATAGTGAAAATTAACATTAAATAAGGAGCAAAGTATTAAAATAGTACTGGTTAATTTGTCACTAAAGTCTATCTTCAGTCCTAAAATCAATCTTTCTAGTTAGACTGAATATGCTGAAATACTTTCTGCAAGTATGTTTCTATATCTGTGACATAATTCTATACATTATTTTAAAACTATACTACAGTTTTGCATAGTGGTAGATTGTTCAGCTGAGGTACAATTTCGAGTTTCAATATGGCTACTACAATCTTGGAACAAATAGGAGATTTTGCATATCTTGATTTATTTACCGGTAGTTGTCCCTTTTCACCTCACACTAAAGTGGATGCACTTACTTGAAGCTATCTTCCTACTGGTTGTCACAGGTAATTGTCTTAGTTCACAGTGGATAGGGAGCAGTGCTTACTTTTTCCCTCTTGAACATAATTCAATATTATGAACTCTTGAAAATAGGAATGGAGAACAGCGGAGCCACCATAAGCAGTTATAAATAGTTGAATTTGAAATGCACAAATATTGTAATGGTTGAAATGAGATTGAGAGCTGTTTAATCTGAATTTAAACATTAGGCCTTTTATTATTTAATGCTTTCATAGTTGGTACTGGTATCTGCAGGATCACTGTCCTCCATGATGGCCTTGAAAGATAATGTGGCCACACTTGCACTCTATTCATCTGGCAGTCACAATAGTGATAAAGAGTATTAGGTGCTACCATAGTTTTAACTAGCAGAATCATTCTTGAGATTTTTGAGGTTGCACAAGGGTAAAAAGATAGATTTCATGTTATTGTTTGGTGTCTCTGGCATGCTTTGGCCCCCACCATCCCATTGGCCTTGTGACTGCTGGCACTAGAATGATTTGTCTAACCTGTATTCTCTATTGTGTAGCAGAGATTTTGGCAGAAAAGTGATCCTTGCTACTATGGTTATGTTTACATATTTAGATTCTGTCAAAGAATGAAAGCAGTCTGAGAAAATATATATGTACCTTGTGCAATTTGTGATCTGTGATTTATAGTCAGTTGCTCATTATCAAGACTATAATGACCCTAGAATATCATTTGTCAATTGCTAAATATTCTATATTCTACATCTGAACACTTGTACACAGTAAATTAACATCAGACCAGGGTTCAGGCTTTTGCCACATTTATATCAAATCTGATGAATGGAAAATCTGTAACTATTAAATATTTTAAGAGTTGAATATGTCTGATTTAGGAGTATTTATGGGAACACCTAACACGTAATGTAGTACAATATCTTAAACAATCAAAGTTTCAATTAATAAAAAATCAGACGAATTATTTTGGGATAAAAAGTACAATATTTTGGTCAGATTTAATCTGTGTTCCTAAGTGTTGCAAGGCATTTCTTTCTCCAGATATTGAATGTTCTCAAAAGCAGTGTCTAGTCAGTAATTTACAGAGAAAGCATTAGTTACAAGAGGAGAAAATTGTTCCTCTTATATTAAATTAAAACAGCTTTATTATTAACAGCATTTTATTTTAGAATTTGGAAAAGAAGTGACATCAGCAATTAATAGCTGAGAGATGTTAACTGCCTACTGATCAGGATTTTCCTGCAGAGATACTAATGTAGTCATTGCTGCAGAGCTAATACTGTAATTGTTGGAGGTGCTCCAGTATATTCACATAGCTTTAGTTTTCTTGAACCTCGACAATTTAATGAAATTTTATATATAGCTCAAAAGTTCACCTTTTAGCTTTCCAGTGTTGACTTAAAATGGGCATTAAGCATTTTTAGTTAATGTTAATTCAATTGTTGACTTACAGTAACTATTAGTGGAACCAATAGAAGGCTATCAGTTTTAATACGAGGTCATTGTTAAAATGCATGTGTTAATTTGCATATGCATACATAGACATTTGAGGATAGGATAGGATAGGATAGAATAGAGCTGGAAGGAACCTTGGAGATCTTCTACTCCAGGGCTTTTCAACCGATGGTATGCGTACCACCCGTGGTACATTGGCACCTGGCAGGTGGTACGTGGCCCTGCCCAGCCCAGCCAAGTGTAGTGGGAGGAGGGAACAAGCCAAAGCAGCGCAGTGCAAGACTTGCTGTGAGAGAGTTCTCAGGAGTTGCAGGACTGCTTTGGGCGAGACAAAGGCCCCAGGATCGGCACTTCCGGCTCACCCGGAAGAGAAAGGAGGGGGGGGCAGAGACAGGAGAGGCTATAAAAGGAGGCAGTTTTGGCGGGAGAGGGAGAGAAGAAAAGACTCCGGAGAAAGAGGCAGAAGAGAAAAGACTTTTGCCAGAGAAGCGGTGAGAGACGTGTGTGTGAATGGGGAGGATATTGGAGGAACGTATGTGTGAGAATGGAGAGCGCCGGGTGAGCCGCGTTTTGCAGGATGAAGCAGGCGGATGTATGCCAGCAGGCCTGTCGGGACCAGGAAGTCTCCAAAGGAAGTAGCTGCGGGGGGGGGAAAGCAGGTGGCTTTGCAGCAGGTGCCGCCAGGCCTGCAAACACAGCGCTGCCCCTCCGCTTTCCAACTCCGAAATTCCGGAGTGAAGTTGAGTAGCCTCTGAGTGCCCCTGACAAGCTGCAAATCTGCTGTAGTCTCGGTGCTACCACCTTCCTTGGCAGGGCGAGGCTGGAGCGCTCGGCCTTTACTCGGGGCTGTCGGCATGGCGGCAGGTGGGAGCGCCGGGTGAGTGCCGCTTTGCAGAACAAAGCGGACGGAGGTACTTGCAAATCCCACTCCAGCTATGGCGAGGAGCTGCAACTGCGTCAGTGCTCTGGGACCGAGGAGAAGGAACCAGAGGGGTGCGATGGTTGGGCTGCCTTCTGGCCCGGCCGCTGGATCCAGGTTTTTCCTTTGATTGGTGGCGTATGGCCTCACTCTCGCTGAAATGCAAATCCCCCTCTAAGCAGGGATTGGGAGGCTGGAGGCCTCTATCTTTGTGGCCATGCAGTTCTAAAATCCATGGGCTGCTGCTAAGGAGGAGAATCAAAATAGGGCAAAATAAGCGTAGTCTATTATGGTTTATTGATTGCAAAATTTTCCTCAGGTTTTCGTATCCCTTTCTGGGCTATTAAAATCACATTGGCAAGGTCTATACTGAACACCTGGCTGCAAACTACTCAACCGCCTAGCTAGCCCCTTGTGCAATCCCAGGCCACATTCTAGAGGTAAGAGGATGTAGTAACAGGAGAGAGCTACAAAATTCATTCGTCATTTATTCTTCTCTTTAGCAGCAATAACTACATTCTTTGATGACTTTGCTAGCAACCTGCAGGCTGTGAACTTTCCTGTCCCCCTTGGGGAAAGAATTCAGAAGTGCTAAATATATTTTTCCTGCTAATTACAGTACACCTTGTTGGTTTTTAAGGAGCTTATGAGAAAAAGATGTGTCTGAAAATTAAAGGATGTATCGATTAAGTTGTGAGACAGGAAAGGGAAGTACATGGACTTATGCACTTCCAGTTGCTGATAGGTGTGCCATTAATATTCTGACCTGACACCTGCATGCTCTCAGGGCCCAAAGATTATCTTCATTCTTCATAGGGCGGTATTGTGGATTAACTAAATTTTTCTGGGTTTTGATTTTAGGGTGAGTATCCTGAGCTACGGAGGCCTTTGATCTTCTTAAATACATAATAATAAAATAATAAGAACTAAAGGCTCAAAGGGAAGGCAGATTAGAAAGAACGAGACCTTTTGGGGTTTTAAATTCCCCTCCTGTTAAGAGTTCCTTAATAAGGTTTGCTCTTCCTTCCTAACATCAATAAAGGTGGTTTTTCCAGAAAATATGTGAAGAGCTGTAATTAGTGATTTAACTATGTTTTCTTTTTGCCTGTGTTTAATTTATATATAATGTATGTTTAATTGAGGAGGGCTTGGAGAGGCAGAAGTGGCCAATATGGAGGCTGCACACTGCCCTCCAGATTACTGTCTCCCCTGCAGATCTCTGGAGAGGAGGAGGGAGTGGCAGGGGAACTGTGTGAGGGAAGGTTGCCCCAACAAGCCAGCATTCTTACCACGCATGATTGGAAATGGGAATTCCCTTTCAAGAAGGGCCAGCGTCCCTTGTGCAGGACCTGGGACCGCTGCTCCCCTGCCGCCTCCTCTTGCTCTCCAGAGATCTGTCAAGATAGAAGTTGGACTTGGAGGAAACTGCTTCCTGCAAACGTCCTCCATCTTCTGCTTTGCTGGGAGGGGGCACCGGACAGGGAAACACCAACGATGTCTGGGATTGGGAAAAGAACATCTCTTTAGCATGCTACACACACACACACACACACACACACACACACACACACATTCCAAGCTTGGAGACTTGTATCCACATCTGAGCTAGAAAATTGCCAATCATGCCTGGGCTTGGGGAGAAGGCCCTCTCCTTCCTCTCTGGATAAAAATCCCCAAACCTGGAATGTGTGTGTGCGCGTTTGTGTGCACCCGCATGTGCTTGGCTGCTAGCAGTTTGGGGAGGCGAGTTTGTGGGGCACTGAGTTGTCCCCACATTGAGTTAGCTGGTGCGACTTGTTCCTTTCCAATCCAGCTGTCTCGAGTCAGCTGTGTCCAGTGATTGGCATCGAGCAGTCCACATCTACCTGCTAGGTGACTGGTGGTACTCGAAGATTGCCATATCCTAAAAGTGAATCTCTGAAAAGGTTGAAAAGCCCTATTCTAGTCCAGCCCCCCCTCCCCGCTCAAGCAGGAGAAACTATACCTTCTCTGAACCTTTTCCAAGGTCTCAACATCTTTTTTGTAGTATGGTGACCAAAATTGGTTGCAGTATTCCAGGTGTGGTCTTACTAGGGTTTTATAAAGCGGTACTAAAGTGGATAATCTCAAATAACTGGTCAAGGCTAAAAGGTTCTTGTGACAATGGTGGACAGGTAAAACTGATAACGTTTAGTCCCATAAAGCCATTAAAAATTAGTATGAAAATATAATTAAAAATAGTTTAAAAGATATTGGTTAGTTGTAGCAGATACCCAAATAACCTTATTTCTCTCAAGTTTTATTATTTTCTTATCATTAATCTATAGCCCCTTGTCCTCCGGCCAATTGTGGTGCTGTATGTGCAGTGTGTGTGCTCTGGCCTTCCCTGGCCGTATCTTATGAACCGATGTATATGAAATTTTCTCTACATAGTATTCTGTGGGCTGCCTTTTGCTAGTTTATGCTAGAACCTGTGAAGAGACTGTTTTAGTTTCAGACTACAGCATGATCAAGCATGATGAGTTGAGTTTTGTAGCATTGTTTGAGACCATCCAATGAGACCTTCCAATGCAGAAATAGAATGTAAATGCATATTGTGTTGTGGAACCAGGAATTGGTTCTGTTAGGTAAAAAGAATTAAAATGAGCTCTGTGATAGCTATGTGGAATAAAGATAATGTTTCAGGGATACATAATTTATTGTTTTTGAGATTGGTCATTTTTTTCATAATAATAGTCACTTTAGTAATATGTTTGTTTATATACCATTTTTCCACAAATTGTTCAAAGCAGTTTATATAAGAGGCAATTTAAATTTAATACTCTTGTTTCTCTTCATATTGTATGGTATAATTTACATACAAAATCTAAATATGCCCTTACCTCATTGTTCATTTAAAACATAGTTTTGTACAAATGAGAATTACAGAAGGTACTAATATTGAATATTATGGATATTCAGTATTATTACTTTTTGTAATTCTCATTCATGCATAACATTATTGATGTTATCACTATTGATTAGCAATACTAACAACACAAAAAATATTATCACAAAATATTTCATCCAACATTTTACATAACCTAACGTTAAGATTCTGTGCTCAGTTCAAACAGGAAATGACAGAAAAATGAAGCACAGGAATCACACATCCAGCCTAACCTCATGCAACCTCATGCAACAGGAAGGGATTATTATGGAAGCTGTCAGTGCTAATTGCAGTGCAAGCAGTCAAGTTCTAAGAGCACCTCTCAGACCATTGTCCCTACCATCCTTAGTACAGTAGCTCAGCAAGCAACAAAATACATTTGTAATTAAATTGTTGTCAAATATTCCTGCTTATGTCTGTATACATATTGGAATATATTGAGGGAACCCAAAATGTTGGGGTCATATTAAATTTAAATGGGAAAATTAACTGACAGTAATAATTAACAATAGAAGTTTACTACAAATTTTACTACAAGCATTCACAGGAGAGAAGAAAGATATATTGTGTATGATTATATCAGTCAGATTGATATAACTGCCTCATAACTATGATGGAAATAGTACTTATGTCAATGTTGGAGTACTACTGGATTAGCTTCCGTGTGGTGGGAACAGCCTGTTCTGAGCTCAGACTCTTGAAAAGTTTTGTACACCTTTAGTATTTTTATTTTATTACAAAGTAAAGGAAAACAATTACCTTTTTATTCCGACTGACATGTTGGCTAATGTTAGATATAGGGTAGGGCTTTTCAGCCTTTTCACAAATTGTACCACTTTTAGGACATGACAATATTCGAGTACCACCAGTGCTTAGCAAGATGTCAAAAACTTGATGACTGAAAAAAAGGGGGTGGGATTTTGGGTTTTACTCATTAGATTCATTTGTCGTTATAGAAATAGCTAGTTTATACTATTATGGAAAAGTAAAAAGTTGAGGTTCGATGTTAATGCTTCATTCTACTGCAACAGAGGAAGTTGGAAGTCAGCGCCTTTTCTTTTTTCCTTCTCCCCCTCACTTTTTTCTCCCTTCTTCCTCCCCACTGTGTCCTACTATTTGCTTTTGTATTTTATTCCACAATCTAATAAAATGTTACAAACTGTAAAAAAAAAAAAAAGGAAAAAAGTATCTGTTTTAATTCCTTCGGTAGTGGTTCCTTTGCTCTCAGGCCACGCGGAGGACCCCCGGCGGTGCAGTGGAGGGAGGTGCCCAGCTCAGCTTAGCCTTCCCCAAGAGGCGCCTGGCTGTGCTTACCTTCTCCTCAAGGCTGCTGCTTGGCTTGCTCTCCTTGGCCAGGTTGCTCATGGTCTGTGTGAGAGGGCAAAATGTATGGGTCAGAGGGAGGCCCCCTCCCTTTCCATGCAAGGAGACCTGGCTTTATAACCAAAACATCGTCAACGATAGGATGGGAGACCACCAGGAGAGTCAGGAGGAGGGGAAAAGGGGATAGCAAAAGGACAGCAGGGCTGGTTGTGGCCATGTGCTAAGGCAGACTTCCCTCAGACCCTCCCTCTCATTATAACCCTTCCTTCCTTCCTTCCTTCCTTCCTTCCTTCCTTCCTTCCTTCCTTCCTTCCTTCCTTCCTTCCTTCCTTCCTTTTTTTAAGCTGCCAGAGGGTCTGGGCAGAGGTGGCAACAGGCAGGCAGCAGTGGGCAGAGGCTTCCCATTTGACCCCTCCCCACTGTTGTTTTCTCTGTGCCTCTCAGCTCATCTCTCCCAGACCTGCACATATGTTTGTGTGTGTGCGTGTGCGTGTGTGCGTGCATGCGGGGGTGACTCACCTCTTGCAGCCCTACACCCACAACAGAGATGGCAGGCTGCAAACTAATGAAAGCTGGTTTTTCTGTGATGGCAGGCTGCAAACTAATGAAAGCTGGTTTTTTGGAGTACTTGTTTCTTTTTCTTAACATGCTGCCAATCGCATCACGTCCTGCTCCTCTCTGCTCCCGCCCCCAGCCCCATGGAAGATAAGATAAGATAAGATAAGATAACCTTTATTGTCATTTTTTTACTGTGGGCACAACGACACACATCAAAAATGAAATTTAGTTGCCCGCTCTCAAAGTGAAACACATACATGATGCACACCTAAACATACTATGAACAACATATGTATAGACCCACATCCCTACATATACGTAGCAAATAAATATTAAATATTGTCCATCTTGAATATATAACGGAAGGAGGAAGCTTGAGAGTTCACAAGGTTAATGCTGTATGGAATGAAACTATGGCTGAATCTGGATGTTCTGCTACGGATACCACGAAGCCTCCTCCCAGAAGGTAACAAGGAAAATATTTCGTGAAGAGGATGTGTAGTGTCCCAGACAATCTTACGGACCCTGCTCAAGCAGCGCTTCTGTGCCATGTCCTGGATGGGAGGGATGGAACTGCCAATGATCTTTTCGGCCATTTTCACCACTCTCTGTACGACCTTCCTATCTGAAGCAGTGATGCTTCCAAACCAGACTGTGATGCTGTATGACAGGATGCTCTCGATTGTCCCCCTGTAGAAAGTGGTCAGGACAGGGGAAGGAAGATGTGCTTTTCTCATGTGAGGCAGAAAATGCAGGCGCTGCTATGCCCGCTTCACCAGTTTCTCACTGTTGAGAGACCAAGTCAGCCTACTCGTTAGCTGCACACCCAGGAATTTGACGCTGGTAACCATCTCCACAGGTGAGTCATTAATGCACAGAGAAGTGTGGCTGTGCCTGTGTTTTCTGAAATCAACAATGATCTCTTTGGTTTTTCCGGTATTTAAAACTAGGCTGTTTTCCTTACACCAATTCACCAACCCCTCAACCTCCTTGAGGTAAGCTTCCACCTTGTCATCCTGAATAAGGCCCACTACTGTTGTTCATCTGCGAACTTCACAATATGGTTGATGGCAAACCTGGCACAACAGTCATGAGTCAATAGGGTGAACAGCAGCGGACTTAAGACACAGCCCTGAGGAGAACCTGTGCTCAAGAAAATGGTATTAGAGGTATTTGTTCCAACTCGCACATATTGGGGCCTGTTGGTAAGAAAATCAAGAATCCAGTTGCACAAAGGAGTGTTTAAGCCTAAAAGGCCCAGTTTGTGTACTAGATGCTGGGGAATGATTGTGTTAAACACTGAACTGAAGTGGACAAACAGCAAACGCATATGAGTATTTCTTTCCTCTAAGTGCTTCAAGCTCAGATGGAGAACGGAAGAAATAGAGCGATTTGGTCGGTAGGCAAACTGAAGCGGGTCAAATGCTGGCGGGAGGCTAGATACAATAGTGTCCTTTATCAGCTTCTCAAAGCATTTCATAATGGTGGATGTCAGTGCAACCGGACGGTAATCATTGAGGCCTGTAATTGTGGACTTTTTTTGGCACTGGCAAGATGATGGCCATCTTAAAATACGATGGGACCACTGCCTGCTGCAATGAGAGGTTGAAAATATCTGTGAGAACACAAGCCAGCTCCTCTGCACATTCCCTGAGGACACGTCCAGGGATGTTATCTGGGCCTGCTGCTTTACGAATGGTAACTGTCTGCAGTGTTTTCCGGACAGAGGTGACATCAAAGCTTGGCACTTGCTCATCAGGATGGGGCACAGCTTTCCTGGCAGGAGTGCTATTTGATGCCTCAAATCTACCAAAAAATGCATTCAGTTTGTTTAGGAAGTCTATGTCATCCTTGCATCTCGATGGAGCCACCTTGTAATCCGTAATGGCCTGGATCCCTTGCCACATTCGCCTGGTGTTTGTTGGGTTGTGAAAAAAGTTTTGAATTTTCTGGCAATGAGCTTGCTTTGCACCTTTTATGGCACTTTTCAGATTTGCTCTGGCTGTTCTAAGTGCCAGCATGTCACCAGATTTGAAAGCCACATTTCGTGCTTTCAGCATCTTGCGGACCTCATAAGTCAGCCATAGTTTTTTATTCGCCCTCACAACAATGCTTTTCAGGACACAGACATCTTCTATGCACTTTTGAATATATGCAGACACCGTGGTGGCATGCTCCTCAACATTTGTATGTTGGTTATCAGTAGCTGCTTCCTTAAACATGCCCCAATCTGTGCACTCAAAGCAGTCTTGTAATGTTTCTATAGCTCCCTCTGTCCAAACCCTCACCTGCTTTACTGTAGGTTTCACTCTGACTAATAAAGGTTTATATGCTGGAATAAGCAGCACTGAGAGATGGTCAGAGGAGCCCAGGTGAGGGCGGGGGATAACTTTGAAAGCCGTCTTGATGTTGGAATAAGCAAGGTCCAGTGTATTGTCCCCTCTGGTTGCAAAGTCCACATATTGATGGAAATGTGGCAGGGTAGCTTTCAAATCCACTTGGTTAAAGTCCCCCACTGCAATAAATGCACCCTCTGGGTGAGTAGTTTGTAAGTCACTGATGGTATGGCGGAGAACCTTCAAGGCCTCTTCTCTGTTTGCATCAGGAGGGATATACACAGCTGTGATAATGGTAACAGAGAATTCTCTAGGCAGATAGAAGGGTCTGCATTTGATGGTCAGAAGCTCCACATTTGGGCTGCACGGGTCTGGGAGAGGTGAACTGAAGAGCCACGCAGAGGCCCTTCAGGCACAGAGGCAACGACGGGTGGAGGGGTCAAAATGGGAAGCCTCCTGCCTGGAGCTTCTGGTAGCCTAAAAAAAATAAACCTGCGAAGTGCTCAGAATGCAGCCCCCAGGGACACCAGGCCCCGTGCGCCCGCCTCCTCCTTTGCACACGCCCAGGAGGCAGGGTGGGGGCGGGGGTGAGGCAGCCCATCGCTGGTTACAGGGCTGTCTCATGGATTGAAGGCTGAGTGCGTTCTGGCTTTGATGGTAGCTACGAGGTTGCAAATCAGTGCCCGGTTGGCTTGGGCTTGCCTCTTTTGTTTCTGAGTGGTCAGCAGGGACGCTGGGCACTCGCCGCCTCCTGTGCGCATGCCCGGGGCGGGGGAAGCCCTTCACTGGCCCTTTCCCGCCAAAACCTCTTTTTATATCCTTTCCTCTCCCCCCCTTCCTTTTCCATACACCTCCAACTGCACACTGCTTTCATAAGCGCCAATCAGCTGGAGCCTGGCGCTGATCCTGGGGCTTCTGCTGACCCCCGACAGCCCCGCAGAAGCACCGATCAGCTTGTAGCCGCTTGCGCAGATCCTGGGGCTTCTGCTGAGCCCCGACAGCCCTGCAGCTCCAGCTGTCTCTCCCTCAGCTTGTGCAGTGCTGCCGCCGCTTCAGCTCATTCATCCCCCCCCCTGCTACCACTTCTCTAGGAGGGTCGCATACCACCTGCCAAGTGCCAAAATACCACCAGTACTGATATAGGGTACCTTGGTATATTTAACATTTGGTACACTGAGTTTACATACCACACACAACTATATTGTGATATGTTTAGGTTCACACATTGTACTGCTAAACCTAATTGTGGTTTATGAACAGTAGGTTCATGATTTGCTGTTTTGCATATAATCCAACCAATTTTTTAGTCAACAGAATTAAACAGATTGCTGTAGATTAGCTTCATACATTATATTAAGATATGACTTTCAGTCATGATTTATTTGCACATGATGGTAAACCGTAAGCCAAGGTTTACCAAAAGCTGGTAGTGTAGTAATCAGCTTCAGTAAAATTTTTTTGATGTTTCCAGATCTGGCTGTTATCAGTCAGCGATGAAGAAATGATAGCTGGTTAAGTCATTATGAAGTTATTTGGAAAATATTATGATATTTAGATATGCATGATACACAGTAATGGCTTCCAGATGCAGGTGCAACCAAGATTTGTCTATTCTGAAGAATGATTTGCAAATGAACATTGGAATTGTCTAATTAAGGATCTGCCCATATTGAATATAAAAATTGAAATTTGAAAATTGTCCAAAATACCTCAATCCAAGAAGTACAGACTTCATTTAGGATCACAAACATACAGCAATTTGGGATAGATTCAGGATGAGGTTCAGAAATGTGTGTCTCTTGTAGGAGAAGAGCAGGCAGAGCTGATGAGCAAAGTTAAATATGTCATCTTTACAGTTGCCATAAACGATCCAAGTCCATTTCCCCCCCCAATTCTGTTGATCCTTATCTAGTGCCAATTTACTGCTGACCATTAGTTGACTAGATTGAATAAATTATCTGTACTACAACTTAACACATGGTCCTGATCCTTTGCATCTGACACCTCTGGAGATAAGTAAATCTTGGACTCTTTGCTTTAAGGTTGGCTAAGTAAGTCACAGAGAAAAACCTATCTGTTAGTCACCTGAAGCTGAACAAAGAACATACAATCATAGGACTGTAAGGGACCTCAGAGGTCTTCTAGTCCAACCCCCTGCTCAAGGCAGGAGACCTTATACCATCCTGGTCAAATAGTTGTTCAGTCTATTTTTGAAAACCTTCAATGATAGAGCACCCACAATTCTGGGACGCAAGCTATTCCATTGATTAATTGTTCTCACTATAACTATCAGAAAATGTCTCCTTCTGTGTCAGATCTCTCTTGAGGGAATATCAGCAGCAGCAGCAGCAGCACAGCAGCATGTCCTCGGAAAGACCTTGATTCTGAATCATAGTTAAACAAGTGGTGCAAGTTCAAAAATAATGCTTTAACCTAAGGCAGTGGTTCTCAACCTTTTTAATGCCGTGACCCCAACCGGTCGTAAGTCGAGGACTAAACCGGTCGTAAGTCGAGGACTAAACTGGTCATAAGTCGAGGACTAAACCGGTCGTAAGTTGAGGACTACCCAACCGGTCGTAAGTCGAGGACTTTCCCTGCCCGGGAGTGTCGCGCATGCGTGGTTCTGCCCCCTGCGCCGGCCGAGGCGTAGCTGGCAAGCGGCAGAGACGGAGCAGGCCGACCACCAGCTGGCCCAGCCCAAGGGAGGTAAGGCACCCGCCGGAAAAGGGGAAAATGGTGGACAAAAAAAATGGCGGACAGCCTTGCTTGGCGACCCCCATGGAATGGTGGATCGACCCCAAATGGGGTCCCGACCCACAGGTTGAGAACCACTGACCTAAGGATTTCAAACTCAAAACATCACGCATGATGCTTGAGAACTGGTTCACTGGTATAAAGATAATAACATTGAAGCCCTTTTATACTGTATGTTGATACAAAAATCCTTACCGAGTCAAAAATGAGGAAAATGAATATCAGGTACTCCATTAATCATACATTTAATAAATGAAGTCACATTTTCTGTAAAAGAAAGTCATTTCATTTTGGCAATTTAGCTGGCAGCATTTTTAATTAACTAGAACAATATTTGGTTTTAATCCTGAGGTGACTGCATCCTTAGTGTTGCTTGCAATTATTCATGTCAACCATGATATCAATATTCATTTGTTAATTTTTGAAAAATGAGAAAACTTAGGTATATGTGTGTGTGTGTATGTAACTTGGCATTTTTTTCTGGAAACAAAATTGTAGAAATCTGTCTGTCTGTCTGTCTCTCTCCCCCTCCTTCTCCCTCTCTCCCCCTCCCTCCCTCTCTCCCTCGCCTCCCTCCCTCCCTTGGAGAATTAAATCATAAAACTTTCTGAGGAGCCGCTGCCCGTCATTGCTGCTTCCATCTCCTTGCTATGACTTCAGAGAGGTGCAGCTCTGCATTGAGGCACTACTACAGCCAGGGCTCCAACCTCCCTAGTTCCTCCTTGTGCAGCCAGGCCTGAACAGTGAGTGGACAGGCCATTAACGTATTGGCACACAAGATAGTGGTGGTCCAATATAATTAGAAAGCTAGATTTTCAGTTCACAGTAAGTTAATAAAGAAGACAAATCTTTTGGAAAACAGTCTGAAATTGAACAGAGGGTTCTACTTGCCCAGGGAAACAGCAGTAGAAATTAGAATTAATGCAGTGTCTAACTAGAGCAGCTATCTGTTTCTTAATTCAGTTAAGCTGAATTATATAGTCCTTTGTCCCTAGACTTACCCTGTGTATTTGGGATAACTCCTCCAATCATTTATCAATCCGCTGGAGAGAGGGTGCATTCTTCCTGCTTTCTGAACTCAAGAGAGAAAAACTTCTTGTTTTAAATCTCCAGAGTTCTGCCTTTTCAAAGATCAAAACTTTTTCTGTTACCTAAGAAGGGGAGCAGTTAATGAAATCTCTTGTATATATATACATGGTAAATGCCATGCCTAAGATTAGGTATGTATTCAGTCTCAAACACTTTCTAGACTAGTAGGGAGACTAGTATTGTGAATGCTGGTGGGTTATTCACGTCATAGGTATTTTTTTATTTGTTTCTTTACATTATTTATAAATATATATATAAATTTATATGCAGCTGTCCTGGAGAACAAGGTTATTCCTTCTAAACTTTGTAAGAGGATATAAAAATTACAAATTGATTTTGTAAGACATTATCGTATGACGGGGGGGTTCTGTAAAATGATTTTTTTATTAAGCTGTTCTTGCTGAATCTTCTCTAGGCTTTAATATTTTTCAAAATATCATTTGGCAATGCTGTTGTAAAACTTTTTCCTCTTGAATTTTTGTACTGTTCACAGTCACTCATACCATCATGACCTCTTGTCTGGATTACTGCAATGCACTCTACATAGGGCTGTCCTTTAAGAGTATTCAGAAGCTGTTGCAGAATGCCGCTGCTTTGGTAGTAAAGGGTGTCATGTATTTGACACATATTACAACACTGCTCTGCGAGCTGTATGGGTTGCTAGTTTGTTTCCAGGTGCAATTCAAGGTGCTGGTTATCACCTTTAAAGCTTTTCATGGCTAGATATTGTTATGTAAAAGTCTTCTCCCAGTTCTTTCTCCCGGTCCAATTCAGTCAGGAAGATTTGGCATGCTGCAAGGGATGTCAGCTGGGGAACCAGGAGATGTGCCTTGTCTGCCATAGCCCCTGCCATTTGGAATATTCTCTCTTCAGATATCAGGGTGACCCCAACCCTGGTGGCCTTTTGTAAGGCCTTGGAAATTTGGTTGTGTGCCTGGGCCTGGAGCCCGAGTGTGCTAAAGGCCCCGTTTCCTGGTTGTATTAATACCCATAGTAACTGCTTAGTGCCATACATATTTATTTTTATTGTTTTAATTTTTAAAAATGTTTCGTGTGATCTAATGTACACTATCCTGAGTCACTTGTTGAGATAGGCAGTTATAGAAATCAAATAAATAACAGTGATTCATATAATAGTGCTAGCAAATATAATACAAGTTACGATGGACCTCCCAAAAGCTACTTACAACCCAGTTCCAAAGTTCCAGTGGCCCCCCTGGTCACATGGCTACATTTTACATGCTCTGCAACTGGCCAGTCTTTACAATTGTTTGGTCATGTCCTGCAGGCCTTTGTAATTGTGATTTACAATATTTTTGCTGGGAAAACGGTGTTTACTTCTGGTTTCTGCCAAAAATTGGGCCATGGTGAACAATGGATTTGCTTAACGACTCTGCTGCTTGCTTTAACAACTGTGGTGTTTGCTTAACAACCATAGCAAAAAAAGGTCATAAAGTTGGACAGTCACATGATGACCCACTTTATGACTGTCATGACTTAATCATAATTGCCAGACTCAATTACAATCATACGTCAAGGATTTCCTGTATTCTTTGGGAACAGGAACCATTTATGATAAATAAGGCATGAATTCACTTTCTATTTCTGTAAAAAAAAAATCTCCCCACTTTTTTCTTCCATAATAATTTCTCTCCTCCATCTCCTCCTTTCCCCAAGCTATTGACACTTTTAATCTCTAATTCTAATTCAAATACCAATCCATTATGTAACAAATTGCTTAAATGGCAGAAATTAAATTTCTGACTTAAACTTATAATGAGGATAGAAAAGAACGGTCTGGAGTTTTGTGCAAATGCACTATTCTGTTTATTTTTTCAATGTTTATTAATAGTATGTTGTGCTTTCAGAATAGCAGTGCTAATATCAGCAAAAGCTAGCAGAGGGGATAATACTGGCAGAATTTGTGCCTTTAAAAGTTGGGCTATTCAATAAAATATGAAGAGGCTGGTGTGATAGAATGGCCAAGAATGTTCGATAACATTGATAGTTGCACAGTGATGATTTAGGCTTTCTATAGACATTGGACTGGGCATGTGTTGGTCAAGCTCTTGTGTGGAGATAGATGAATTCATGTCTCCTCTTGCTGCAACCACCGCCAATTTGTTTTCCTGTGCTGGGATTACTAATTTTACTACTACTCTGCTGTGAAAACCCTTAGAGAGCAAAGGAGTATGACCATCTCACAGCTTCAGCCAGAGTCATTGCCATTCCTCCAGATAGGACTGGGACCTGTTCCAACCCCCTTAGCTGTTTCTTGTACAGCTCCATGTGTGAATAGCAAGTTGACAGGCTTGGGCGTTTCAGTGTGAGGCTAGCCTCTGTTGTCTGATTGCTATATTTCCTATTCTAAATCTATAACAGGAGGAGCTATTGCAGTGATGGTAGGAAATGCTTACCTTGATTTGCCCCATCTAGGGTTGCAAGTTTGAGATCCTTGCCATGCTTTTTTGTCAGCCTAATTGCCATACACTAAATAAATAAATGTTGGCCTAATGATGGACTAAGTAAGCTGCTTTTACAGTTATTGCTCTCTTGCTGTATGTGAATCCAAAAAATAAGTTGGAGGTTTCATGTTTTCTCCCTGAATGTTAGGTTGACCAGTTTAGATGTTGGTTGCTTCATTGAGCTGGTGACATGATAAACGGAAAGGCTTATGTATTTATTTAGACGTTCATGCTTTGCATATAAAATAACTCTACTTAACTGAATGAAACTTTAATTACAGCGAAGGCAGGTTATGTAGCATATTTCTTCTGGGTCATTTTTGTCTATGTATATGTGTGTGACACCCACCTCCCCAAGACAAAAATCATGATGGATGAGATTAATAACAAGGAAATAAATTGCAAGTAATGATGTCTTTTGGAACAAGTCATTGGGGCAAAAGGACATAGTAGATAATGATTTTATATGCAGTTGCTTTCATTTTATCAAAAAGCATGGGTTTCTGCAAAAACCTGATAAGGCTAAAGTCATTTAAAAAGTGTGGGTTGGAGGAATGGGCCTAAAGATATGCATCAAATGTTTTTGAGGAGAGGCATTATAGACCTTCTGGACCAACCCATAGCTATTTCTTCCTCCACAAATAGAGAACGCTGTCTTATCTCCCATGAAACATTCAAAAATTGACAATATGTATAACATTAGGAAATGAATTCGTTAGATACATTTGAAATGGCAAGGGGGAAGGAGCGTATTTCTGTATATATTTACCATATAGTTCCAATAGAAAAGAATATCTCTAACTCGGGGTTGAATTGTAGAGTTCTTGGTGCTCTCTGTGCTTGATAGTTTGCTTGATTGCAGTTACCATCATCATCAGTTGTTTAGCAAACAACTGCCTGCAAACAATCCAGAGAGCACCAAGAATTCCATATAGTTTTATTCTCTGAATTCACACGTTTAAATTATATAAAGGTTTTTGCTTAAGATTTGAACAATCTTATGTCTTTCAAATATATAATTGCCTACAAGTAGACAAACATCTAATCAAAATGCTTATAATCTATATTTAAATTTGCAAAAACAAAGCAAAAAGTGGAATATAAAATCAAAGCAAAAAGTGGGATATAAAATTAATATTAAAGATGAGAAAAATCAGTGCACCTGCTGTTCAGTGAAACATGCTTACAGTTAATGCCAAATGCTTACAGGCAATGCATAAAAAAGAAAATGCTCACCTTATAGTTTTGTTACGTTTTATGTGTTCTGTCATTTTAAAGAGCAAGGGGAAGGATTGTGGTTTGAGGTAAAAGAAAAGGAATACTTGTTTTTCTGTGAATATGCTAAAATTTCTACTAGCTGAAGAGCTCTATGACTGGAAGAGGACAAAACTACTTTCTTTAAAAGGGGAAACAATAGTCAGAGATTATAGATCAACCAGTCTAACATTTATATCTGGGAAGATTTTAGAACAGATTGTAAAACAATCAACCTGTAAGGAAGTTGATTTTTCAAATAGTTTATTACTTGATTTTTTTTAGCCCACCTGAAATTCAAGTGACGTGTATACCTAATGTTTCTATTTTCTGTTTATCCACATCAACAAGCCAGTGTGGTGGTCCTAAGGAAAATGACTGGCCCAAAGTAGTACCAAAGTGGGGCTAAAGCAGAGGCCTGGGTATGGTGACAGCTGACTGAGACTGCTCAAGGCCCCAGGCCTCTACTTTAGCCCCAGCTGTGGCACTGCTGCCAATGAGTGTTGCCATGCAGAGTGGTGAACAAGGCAAAGACTGGTTGGGTCAGAGTTATGCAGCTGGGAGAGAATTGCAGCACCTTGCAGGCATAAACACTGCTGGGCTGGGTAGGGGAACTGAGCTGAGCTGAGCTGGCTTCCAGGGGCAACTGTGTCTTAGTGCTGTACTGTAGCATCCCCAAATTTATGCATATCATACACCAGGTCTCCCAGGGTTCTTCCCACAATGCTGTGGCACCCCACCTTGTTACCTTGGACTTCCTCTGCTTGACAACCCATGATTCACAGTTAAACAAAGGCGTGCCACTATTGCGGTCATTAAGCAATGTGGTCACAGGACATTTCATTTTATGACCCCATCGGTAAGCAACCAAAATTCTACTCCCAATTGTGGCCATAAATTGAGGACTACCTCTAGATAATATAATGTTTCTTTGTTTCAGCAGAACATCTGAAAAAAATTCTCCATGACATTCTGATTAACATGCTAGTTAAGTGTGCATTTAATAGTATGAAAATGTAGTTTTCCTTTTTAGTTCTCCCATTCAGTCATATCTGAAACTCAGAAACTGTCTGGACAAGTCTTGGAATTTTTTTGGCATGAATTTTCAGAAATGCATTGTTTGCCTCTTTTCTAGGGCTGAGAAAGTGACTGGCCAAGGTCACCTAGCTGGCTGTGATACCAGAACTCAGTCTCCGGTTTTCTAGCCTTAACCACTACACCATGTCTAACCTGTCATCAAATCCTCACCCAGCCAGACTTCTGCTGCTATAACCTATGCCTAGGCCAGGGGTAGGCAACCTTGGCTCTTTTATGACTCGTGGACCTCAACTCCCAGAATTCCTGAGCCAGCATGGCTGGCTCAGGAATTCTGGGAGTTGAAGTCCATGAGTCATAAAAGAGCCAAGGTTGCCTACCTCTGGCCTAGGCCCTAGAGCATTGTCAACAACGTCCCTAGACTTCATCACTAACTTATGAAAATCTGGGGGGCAAACATATTTCCTGAGGCAGAGTTGGTGCACAGTTTAAGGGTTCTATAGGATTTGTGGCTTCTGCTCAAGGAGAAGATGGTATCTGTTTTCAGGAAGGTGTTTTGCAAAATTTGTTCATTCAGTTTGCATAGCACAAAGTGTGTTGGCTAATTTGTATAGTTACATCTTGAATGCCAATTATATTCATTCCTTAATTGTGATGTACATTTCATAGTCACCTGCACTGTAGTAATCTCTTGATTAAATTGTAACGTGCATGACATGGGAATGTCCTTGATGAGCGTTTGAAAGTGTAAACTGATCTAAAACAGTGGTGTATTGTGGTTTGATATACCACAATATGCTTATATGACACTACTGCTATATGAGCAGAACCGGTTTTCAAGGGGCTTCTGTATACAATTCAAGATGTTTGTTGATCTCTAAAACCCTGTATGGGCCAGATTACTTGCGGACTGCTTATCCACACTGGTTTTAGTACATCCTTCTAGATCTGACAGAGTGGGTGTGCTTTAGTTCCCATTTGTGAAGCAGCAGCATCTCGTGGGTCTCAAGAAGCATTTCTTCCCTATCATGGCTTCTGTATTGTAGAACAAGTATCCCCTCCGAGATACAGTCGACCCTGATACTATTATGCTTTCAAAAGGCTGTGAAGATCTTGCCCCCCAATCACTTGGGATGGTATGTTGATGGAGCTCTAGCATGGCTGTGGTTTTATCAATATGTTGACAATGTAATTTTTAGGGTCCTCAGCCCAGTTTCTGAGCCACCACAACAAACTGGCTCTTAGTGGTATTGCTTGTGTTTTAATCTATTTTTATTTATTTATTATTAAATTTATCCTGGCATGGGGTTACTCTGGCAGCTTATAATAGTAGAATGTAAATTTATAAAAAGTGTAAATACATTAGTAAAACAATGAAACAATAAAATTAAATAATGAAAGTACAGCAATATGAATTAAAAGATGGTTGGGGAGGGAGCAGGGTGTGCAGTGGGGATGGGGTCAGCTATTAGTGCAGTAGCCACCTCCAGTGGTTATTGGACTAATGTCCTATAGTCGTAAATATGTGTTAATTGCCAAGCTCCCCAAATTAAATAATGTGACTCGGGAGTGACATTTTGTTTCCTTCTGAAAACAGATTCTATTGCCTGCCCACTTCCAGATGGTAAAAAAATTACCCATTGTGATACTAATGTATCTAGTGATAAATCAAGTCTTTAAAATTCAGTATTTTTAAATTAGAAACCTAGAGTTGGAAAGAATCTTAAATATTTATTTTGCAGTAGTTTTTCTCTTTTCCCTGTGGCCATAAAGGGAAGAAGAGGGAATGGCCCTGAGTGAAGGAGGAAGAGCCAGTACCAAGGTAACAATCAGATAAAAGGAACAAAGGGCCTGAGTATGGGCAAGAATGAGTAAACTTCCCAGACAACTCTCATGTACTTCACACAGACATGAAGGGTTGGGGGTTTCCTATCATGGTCTACCTTGGGTGGTTTCATTTGGTGTGGATCGGCAGAGAGACATTCACACTTGGCTGTCATTCCCTTTTTGTTTAACATCTACATGAAATTGTTGGGTGAGGTCAAAGTCTGGATGCTGTGCTGGTCTGAATTGGAGAAGCAGAAATAGGTGCAATCCTGACAAGACTGAATGCCTGAGCTTATTTGGACCATCCCGTTCTGGGAATATTCCATCATTGGTGTTTAATGGGTCTTGCTTCCCCATTCGAGACTTTTATGTAATCTTAGGGACTTCTTGTACTCACAGCTCCAGCTCAAAAGAGCAAGTGGCAACTATGGTTAAGAGGGCCTTTGTACAAATTAATCTAGTACCCCAATTGCTCCTGATTCTAAAGGCCTTTCACACAGTCACATTTTGATCACCTCTTTATTGGATTACTGTACAGGTAATCCTTGGCTTAGGACCATAATTTAGCCTGAAATTTCCTTTGCTAAGCAAGGCAGTTAAGTGAGTTTTGCCCATTTTACAATTGCCACAATTGTCAGGTGAATTGCTGCAGTTGTTAAGTTAGTAACAGGGTTGTTAAGTGAATCTGGCTTCCCCATTAACCTTGCTTGTCATAAGGTCAGAAAAGGTGATCACATGATCCTGAGACATTGCAACCGTCATAAATATGAGCCAGTTGCCAAGCATCTGAATTTTGATCACGTGACTATAGGGGTGCTGCAATAGTCGTAAGTGTGAAAAAATAATCAAAAATCACTTTTTGGTCCCATTGATTAACAATGTCATTTTTTGAGAATCCTTATCTGTTGCAACTCTTGCCCTCACTGATCCATACTACCCATGTAGGTTTGGGGTTTTTTGCTTTTTTTAAATAGGTCTTTTCTTTGACTATGATACTTTTATGCATATTCCTTTTTTTATAGCTAGTCCTTAACCTACGATCATAATTGAGGCTAAAATTACAGTTGTAAGTCATGCTGGTGATTAAGCAGGTCACTATGTGATTGCACCTGATTTTACAACCAGTTTTGCAGTAGTGGCTATGGTTTTTGCCAGAAACTGGAAATAAATGCAGGTTTCCAGCAAACGTTGTAAAGGATGGTCACGTGATCACAGGATGCTGTAAACAGCTGTAAATGCAGTTTGTTAACATCCTTTTTAAATAGCAGTGCCCAGAATTGGGAATGGTATACCAAGTGGGGCCTGTTCAAGCAAAGTAGAGAATTACTTTCCATTCTTCTATTTCTATGTATCAATATGCCTTATTATCAGCTGTATCACACAGCTATCTTTTGTTCAATTTGTTAGGTAGTACTGACAAATCAAGTCCTCCCCATCCTATACTTGTTCATTTCACTGATTACCCCACCTGCAGAATTTTATATTTCTCCATCTTTTCTTCTAAAATATTAGCCAGTCTCCTAAGTATTATATAAATATTTAAATGTTAATAGATAATTGCTTTTTCTGAATCATATGACCAATTTTTATATAACATTTTTTACTCTATTTGTTTGTGCTGAAAATGGGTAATAGATATATTTGTTATGGAACAGCATAAAAATGGGGAAAGTAGTTATTCCACAAAACTATTTATAAAGTTCTTATAAAATATTGCCCATGAACATAGTACCCAGTTTTTCAGGGATTTTTTTCCTTATGGCGTAGCAAAAATATGTCAAGGAATTACAGTTCTTCTCTTTAAGAATTATTTGTAATAAAGGAGTAAAATCTTGTTTTCTAAGCTATTTTTGTTTTGGTTAGAAGGGAGAATTTTCAGTTAAACACATCATTTCAAGATATTCTAAGTTGTGTTTTTGCTCTAAGAACTGCATAATTGGAAAGGCCGCACCCTTCTTTAGTTGCCTCTGTTTCCAATTAATTACTCATATTCCTGGTGGAATGCTTAAGTTGCAAAAGACAGGATGGAAAGTGATTACATAAATCAGTTAAACAACAAATCTTTTTTAAAATCTTAACATATAAGACATACTATAATATGTTTGAAGTTAATAAACATAGCAGGGATTCAATGCGTATTGCTTATGGACAGTTATGTACACACATACTTGGTTTCCAATATGGTTTTGTTACATCTGATTTTTAAAATCTTTTGAAAATAATTTAAAAAGGTCTCTCTACTGATTAACAAAAAGCTTGCAATGCTGTAAAGAAACAAAATCTAACATTTTAAAAAATAAGCTTCTAGCATGATTCTTAGTAAATCAAAACAAAGGAGACACTAAGCTAATTTTATATTAGCCATCCAGAGTTAGTTGAGTGACTATATAATTTTGGATAGGTAAAATTAAATTGAATAAAGCCCAGTCTTTGCAATTTACCTTTCAGTCTAGAACAGGGGTCTGCAGCCTTAAATACTCAAAGAGCCACTTGGACCCGTTTCCCAGAGAAAAGAAAACACTGGGAGCCGCAAAACCTGTGTGTGAATGCGCGCGCACACAAGGGGGGGGAAGCTCAATTGAAGAGTTTAATTAAAAAGAAATAGAGGCTGCTGTGCAGGAGTTCTCTCTGTCCCCCCCTCTCCCTCTCTCTCTCTTTCCTCTCCCCCCTCTCTCCCTCTCTCTTTCTCTCTCCTCTCCCTCTCTCTCCCTCTTTTTTTCTCTCTCTCTCCCTCTCTTTCTCTCTCTCCCTCTCTCTTTCTTTCCCTTTTTCCTCTCCCTCTCTCTCTCTTTCCTCTCCCCCTCTCTTTCTCCTCTCCCTCCCCCTCTCTTTCTTCTCTCTCTCTCTCTCCCCCCTCTCTCCTCTCCGATCTTCTGTTCACCTGGCAAGCAGGCTTCAAGCTGTTCTCCAACAGGCTGGCTCTCTCCTGCCCTTCCTGCTTCCTGCAGAGACGCAGCCAAGGCAGGAGCCCCTTCCTGCTTCCTGCAGAGACGCAGCCAAGGCAGGAGCCCCACCCAATAAGCTTGTCAGCTCATCGGAAAATAGGGTGAGGGCATTCTTTTTTTTACACACACACACACACACACACACACACACACACACACACACACACAGAGAGAGAGAGAGAGAGAGAGAGAGAGAGAGAGAGGCGCAAGTGCCTCTCTCTGTCTCTCTCTCTCTCTCTCTGCAAATGGCAGAGGAGGCTGGGAGCCACAAAAGAAAGCTCAGAGCCACATGCGGCTCCAGAGCCGCAGGTTGCTGACCTGTGGTCTAGAAAAATATTAAAGTTAAGCTAGAGAGAACATTGTAGAATCTAGAATGAATGATGGGAAGCTACATAATAGTTGATGCCTACTATAGTGGCTATTTTATGAATGCACACAAGTATAAAAAATCTAATTAAATAATCTATAGTTTTTCCCTATCTTCATGTAAACATAGCATTACTTTTTAAGGTTTCTTGGTTTGACTTGCTGACAGTAAAAAAAATGAGTTATTTGGAATATTTTTAAATAGATCAGTTTAGAAGTAGAATAAATTCTGAACCAATATGATAAGGTAAAAGATAAATCTTAAAAATTAACACTTATCTATATAAACAATTTTATTTTTAATATTAGAATAATGTTTATTAAAACTTAGACATTTGGTAAAATATGGCTGTATCTTCATAATACTAAATAAGTTTAAAATGTAAATTAAAACAGGCTTATCATTCAGGACAAACTAAATTTCTTCTTTTCATATGATCTAAGAAATTTAAACCCAGATGGACATTCATTGAGGTGAGGCCAGCTAGTACCCGCATTTTCTCTGTTCTGCACAGATTGCAGGGGCATTTTGGCTGAAAAGGCAGCTGGATGTGAGATCCAGATTGCTGAAAGAAAGATAAAACTGAGGATTACACACATGTACTTCAGACATCTGATTGTTGTGAGCAGGCAGTAGAAACTGTCATTTTTGCACTCACTTGTGATCAACTGGGTGTCATGGGTTCCGTCCTGCTCTGAGGCATAAATGCAGCCTTCATGGACTCAAGGTTTGACCAAAGCTCATCTTTTTAATTGCTTAGGAATTATTTTTTGTACCGTTTCTTTAAGATGGAAAAACCTTTGGAACTACAAGCAGCTAGGTGAGTTTGCTTTCAATCTGTTTAATAGAAAAGAAACTATGCCTTTTCAGCTTTGTAAGATCTTCATTTTTTTGCAACTATTGGCAATAAACAGCAAAAAAAAGTTACTTTAGACTTTAAAGTTGTTTCTATATAGTTTAAATGCTAAGGCTTTGTGAAACTGATTTAAAGAAAGGTTTTGAAACTAATTAGGTTATTTCATGTGTGAAAAAGTGTTTTGTTTACATTTTAACATAAAACAAGACTTTGAAAGTTGATTAGTAAAGCACATGATGGTTTCTTTAAAGGAAACTTTTGAACTGTGTGTGTGAACTGTTTAACTGCTGACTGGTATTTTAAAATTTGTTACTGAAGATGAACAAACGCCTTTGAAGACAATTGAAATGAATTTTAAGGTGGACTTAAAAATTATAGCTTACAAGGAGATAGAAATACTGCCTGTGAATTGGATGACAGAACAGAATAGAGCTGGAAGGACCTTAGAGATCTTCTAGTCCAGCCCCCTGTTCAATCAGGAGAACCTATATAATCTCAGATAAGTGACTGTCTAGCTAGCCTCTTCTTAAAAATCTCCAGTGATGGAGCGCCCACGATTTCTAAAGGCAAGCTGTTCCACTGGTTAATTGTCCTCACTGTCAGGAATTTTCTCCTGAATTCCAGGTTAATTTTCTCTTTGATCAGTTTCCAACCATTGTTTCTTGTCCTGCCCTCTGGTGCTTTGGAGAATAATGTGACCCCCTCTTCTTTGTGGCAGCCCCTCAAATACTGGAACACTGCTATAATGTTGCCCCTGTTTCTTCTTTTCTTTAGATTAGCCAAATCCAAGTCCTGCAGCCGTTTTTGCTTTTATTTGAAAGGATATTAAGGATAAATTTAGTGTGGTCTCTCTTGATCAAAATTCTAGTCTGTGGGAGAAGCCCTGGAAGGAGTTCTATCATTTTCCTGCAGTTATGTTCTGTTAGTGACAGGAATCCTGTTTTTTTTAATCCTGACAAAGTAATAGTTTATAGTTTTACACATGTTTACACTTATTAAATAATTCTGTTTAGGCTCAATGTAAGCATCTCAAGAGTGATAAACTTCTTCCTATACAAATTGTTTTGAGCTAGTTGGAAAATTTAACTAGTGGTAGATGAAAAGAAAAAAATAATTATTATTCCTTTCCATACAGTTCCGTAGTCTGTCTGTCTGTCTGTCTGTCTGTCTGTCTGTCTGTCTCTCTCTCTCTCTCTCTCTCTCTCTCTCTCTCTCTCTCTCACACACACACACACACACACACACACACACACACACACACGAACAAAAAGTTTGCTCCAGAGCAGGAAATATGGCTTTTAGGGGTTTAAATACAGTAAAGAAATCTATGCAGATTGCTTCTTCCCTTCCATTGAGGAAGCATTTTTAATGGAAAAGAGATTGGATCCAGACAGTTAAAAAGTAGACAGTTATCACCATTCCTGTGGGATATATGCCTATTTTATTTAAGAAAACAAGTTTCATAGTCTAAATTTGCTAATGAAGAAAAAAGGAGCATTTTTTGAAGTGAAGATACTCAACTGAAAACTGAAAAAGAACTACATATAAGGTAACTAAATTGTAATTGTGGTGAATATCTGGTGTGATACTTGTCAATTCTTATGGAGAAGAGTGACAAATTTTACGAAGGAAAAGGTACTAAGTAGTAATTTGTAGCTATGGAGACAAGTCTTGCAGTAAGATATAACTAGCTAGCTAGCTAGATGCACACATATATGCAGATTTACTTACAGAAAGTTTTCTTTTAAAATTCTAATTCCTTTAATAAATAAAGTTAAATAACTAAAACTTTATGAATCCTGTATTCCACAGGATCATTTTCTTCTGATTTCATTTTAGGTAATTTAATGTTATGTAGTATATTTCTAAAATCCTTTTTAAAGACATTATTATATAATAGGTTAGGTTTTTTCCTTTTACATAACATTTTATATAATAACAATATAGTTAAATACTTTTTACTTTATGTATAATATGCTAAGTAATATTAAGTGCAGTGTTCTTAAATCTCAATGAAATTATTTTTGAAAAATATTTTATTACTACAGAGTAGAAAATAAAAGTTTAACTTTGTGGGGACAGAGTTAAATTGGCAATCAGTTCAGTTGATTCCCACAGAATGGAGGGAGAGAAATTCGGTGTCATTTATACATTTAAAGCAAGGTTATAATCAGACTTATAATCAGCCTAGGTCACACATACTTTACACTCTCACTCAATTCGCTAAATACTTTTTATATTGATGACAAAACAGATAAATACAAATACACTGAAATCTAGAAGCCTTTGTTCTCCAGTACGGGAGATGGAGAATTCACACATATGGGTTTTGTAACCTACGGACGAGAACTCTGGTTCATCAGTTTGAACTGTGCGGGGGAGAACGACCGGTCAGAAATTGAACCAGAGTCGAGAACGTCTGCACAGACCACACCGAGAGTCAGTTATCGTCCAATCCTAAATACTCACTTAAGAGGAGAAGGAATAAAAGATTCCTTCCCTATTAATTAAATTCCCTTACCCATTAATTTGATTTCCCCCCTTTAATTTCTGGCACTGGGATCAGTGTTTTCCCACACCCCTGCCTTTGGGACGGCTAAGGATTGGGGGGGGGGAAATCCATTGCTGCTCTCCCTTGTTCTTTCCCCAGGGCTCTGGGGAGGCAGAGAGGAGACCTAAAACAGGGGGTTTGAAAAGAACGGCTGTTCCTTTCTCCCTGTTTTTGAAGCGTTCCCTCAATTCCCCAGTCGGAGTTGCCTTCGACCTCCGGAATTGCTCATAACGTGTAGTACGATCGCGGGCGCCATTTTAAGTTGCCGAAAAAGGCAACGAAGATCGTTTTACTCTCCCCTTTTTTGCAGCGATCGGCACGAAATCGCTGGGGGGGGGATTTCAGCTTGGCGCCCAGCTCTGCCTCAACGATTCAGCGCTCTGCCTGAAAATAAATTTTGAGGCTGCGGAGCTGCACAGCAGAGCGGAACGAGTTGCGGCCGCCATTTTGAGGCCTACGATCAGGGCGAGGAGCTGTGAAGGCCTCGTTCTGAATTTTTTCCACGAAAACTCTGTAATTGCTTTCAAGACATTTAGGAGCACTGTCAGTTGCTTAATTTACCTAGTAAATTTCACCTTCGTTTACTGTTCATTTTCCCTTACTAACGGCCGCCATTTTGAAGCCACGTGGAAGCTTCCTCAGGTTCAAAGGGAAACATTTTTATTTGGCCTGGTCAGGCATCTTCTGGGGGGGGGGGTGGTACCTTCCCTTATCAGTCAACCTTGGCAATTTATTTCATTTCTCACATCACAGTAACATTGATTGACATATATTTGGATCTGATCTTCCCTGCTCAGCCCAAAATTTTTCCTTTCAGGACCTCTGCGCCCTAATTGGGATTATTTTTCCTTATTTACTGGTGCACATTGCCTGGCCACCTAAGGCCTCCGGGGCGGAGCCCAGTGTGTGGTTCCAACCGTGCCTTCGGTACCTCACTCAAGGACCGTGACCATAGCCCAGAGAGAACCTTAATAATTTTTTGGGTCGGGTGGTCAGGGGAACAGCCTCTGTGTTTGTTCCAACTCCGCCTCCGCCAGCTTCTTGCCTGCCAGAGCGTCACCT